>NC_055685.1:1134022-1430193 GCF_017639745.1 Melanotaenia boesemani
TACGTTAAACCAGCAGCGATCAGAGTCCACAAGCATTAAACCAGCAGCGGTCAGAGTCCACAGACGTTAAACCAGCAGCGGTCAGAGTCCACAAACGTTAAACCAGCAGCGGTCAGAGTCCACAAACGTTAAACCAGCAGCGGTCAGAGTCCACAGACGTTAACCAGCAGCGGTCAGAGTCCACATACGTTAAACCAGCAGCGGTCAGGGTCCACAAACGTTAAACCAGCAGCGGTCAGAGTCCACATACGTTAAACCAGCAGCGGTCAGGGTCCACAAACGTTAAACCAGCAGCGGTCAGAGTCCACATACGTTAAACCAGCAGCGGTCAGGGTCCACAAATGTTAAACCAGCAGCGGTCAGGATCCACATACGTTACACCAGAAGCGGTCAGAGACCACAAACGTTAATCCAGCAGCGGTCAGAGTCCACACACGTTAAACCAGCAGCGGTCAGAGTCCACAGACTTTAAACCAGCAGCGGTCAGGGTCCACAAACGTTAAACCAGCAGCGGTCAGAGTCCACATACGTTAAACCAGCAGCGGTCAGAGTCCACAAACGTTAAACCAGCAGCGGTCAGAGTCCACATACTTTAAACCAGCTGCGGTCAGAGTCCACATACGTTAACCAGCAGCGGTCAGAGTCCACATACGTTAAACCAGCAGCGGTCACAGTCCACAGACGTTAAACCAGCAGCAGTCAGAGTCCACAGAGGTTAAACCAACAGCGGTCAGGGTCCACATACGTTAAACCAGCAGCGGTCAGGGTCCACAAACGTTAAACCAGCAGCGGTCAGGGTCCACAAACGTTAAACCAGCAGCGGTCAGAGTCCACATACGTTAAACCAGCAGCGGTCAGGGTCCACAAACGTTAAACCAGCAGCGGTCAGGATCCACATACGTTAAACCAGCAGCGGTCAGAGTCCACAAACGTTAAACCAGCAGCGGTCAGAGTCCACATACGTTAAACCAGCAGCGGTCAGAGTCCACAAACGTTAAACCAGCAGCGGTCAGGGTCCACAAACATTAAACCAGCAGCGGTCAGAGTCCACAAACGTTAAACCAGCAGCGGTCAGAGTCCACAGACGTTAACCAGCAGCTGTCAGAGTCCACATACCTTCAACCAGCAGCGGTCAGGGTCCACAAACGTTAAACCAGCAGCGGTCAGAGTCCACATACGTTAACCAGCAGCGGTCAGGGTCCACAAACGTTAAACCAGCAGCGGTCAGAGTCCACATACGTTAAACCAGCTGCGGTCAGAGTCCACATACGTTAAACCAGCAGCGGTCAGAGTCCACAAACGTTAAACCAGCAGCGGTCAGAGTCCACAAACGTTAACCAGCAGCGGTCAGAGTCCACATACGTTAAACCAGCAGCGGTCAGAGTCCACAGAGGTTAAACCAACAGCGGTCAGAGTCCACATACGTTAAACCAGCAGCGGTCAGGGTCCACAAACGTTAAACCAGCAGCGGTCAGGGTCCACAAACGTTAAACCAGCAGCGGTCAGAGTCCACAGACGTTAAACCAGCAGCGGTCAGAGTCCACAGACGTTAAACCAGCAGCGGCCAGAGTCCACAAACGTTAAACCAGCTCTTGAACGTTGACGCCAGCTCTTGGAGTTGTGTGTCCACCCAATGTCTTCAGGATGGAGGATTCTTTCAACAGAAATGTATAACTATTGTTTTCCCTCTTGCCTCCCCAGAGTCTCTCTCAACTTCACGCGAGTCGGGATGACCACTCTCATTACTTTCAAGTAATTCTGTATTCAATTCTTCTCCTGTAAATAAACCTTATATATATATATATATATATATATATAACTATATATATATAAATACTTTTACACGTTCCAGACTCTTGTTAATTTTTGTCTTGACTGACATTGTCCTGGTTACCTTACTTACATACTTACAGAGTGAAAGGTGAATAACATTATAAAAACATTTAGGATAAACTTACTTGTTGATACACATTAATGATCAGAGTGGATAGTGGATAATATTTCTATAATAAAAACCATGTAGGAAACGATCTGTGGACTTTGAAACAAAATGTGGCATCCTCCTCTGGACACACACCAGCTGTAAGAGCTGCACCCGCCCTCTGAAATGTGTGTGTTACGTAACTTAATGTTAACCAATCACCTCCCTTCCCTCCACTGATCAGGTCAACAAATAGTCCACTCAGCCGCTTCTTGTGAAAAACTTGCGATTTTAACGGTAAAAAACTACATTAACATAATAATAATTGATTTAATATTTATTCGTGTGACCATGGTATAAGTGGGATAATGCCCGATGAGCGGTTCACGCCTCCACGAAGTCCATTCATTTATAATAATGGCACCTCGAAGGGCATTATCCCTTACTTAACCTCTGCTTCAGCAGGAAACCGGACTGCAAACCGACCAATCGGATAAAACACTTTGTGCAGGATCTCTCAACCGAGGCAGACGCTTTTCTTCTCCCTCCCTCTCCCACTCTGCCCTGCTACTGTCCTGTCATCTCTGAGCCTCTCTCTGCATTTCTTTCCAAAACTCAAATCTTGAATATGGATTTGATCAGTAGGTCCCTAAATGGAATCGACCAAATTTATTCGAACCGGAAAACAGGTGTAGGGAAGCCTGCTTGTCCTGGCGGAACATTTTTGGCTGGATATGTGATGGATTCCTGGGGATCGTGGAGAGTCATGTGCCTGTCGATCTTGTCTGTTGAGGACGCTGAAGACATCTATACATTCGGATTCATGATAACTGGGTTTCTGCTGTTTGGAGCGGGCGGTTTCCTGGCATATCGCAAAATTCCGACACGGTTGGCGGTCACTGGCAAGCTGCCGGATTTCTGTGCCGGTGTGTGTCGAGCTATGAACAATCAGCCTTTGGCGTTGCAGGAGCTAAATCGTAAACTGGAGGCTATTTCAGTTCTGGATGGCAAACTGGTTGCGATTTCTGAGCTTGTACGTAAGGTGGTCACCAACTTGGAGAAGTTGTCGGTTCGGCTGGATGGAAAATGGTTCGGATGATTAGAGTCGCCAGTGGGACCACTGAGAGACTCAAGGCAGACAAAACAGCTCTGGCTCCCTGTACTGGCCTTGGATGGCTGGTTAAAAGCTCCCTGGAATGTTATGTTGACGGATGCTCAGTCCCCCAACCCTCCCCCCACCCTCCTCACGGGTGGTAGACTTTAACCTGGATCAGCTCCCAAGGATGCCCACTATCTGAGACTGTGATGGAGAACTGGGGCAAAGTTCACATGCTTACTTACTACGCACACACACGCACCACACTCACATACACCACTACAGATACACCTCCCCATGATTCACTGCCTGGGTTGTTTCCTTCCCCCCTCCCTCCACTCCCGGGCGGCGGGTTGATTGGACGCGCTCAGCTGCGTCTGCACTTGCTGTGACGTGAGTGATTCTGAAAACGAGAGAATCAAAACAAAACAAATGATGACATCAGACTCCTATGATGGCACGTGTAGAATAGAAATACTTTATTAATCCCCTCAGAGAGCCCTGAGGGAAATTTGGGAATGTGTTGAAGGCAAAGGAAAGCTGAGAGAACGACTGAGGGAACGAACAGAAAAACAGAGGCAGGTGTGACAAACTGACCTGCAAGCCGGGAGCAGGAAGTAAAGAATTCACAAGGAGACAAACCTACAAAATAAAACAGGAAACACCAAATTTAAAATAGACAAGACTAGAAAGTAAGACTAATAGAACTAAAATGTTTAAGCCATGACACTTGGTGGTCAGTCTGGGGATGCCTGTACAGGTGTGATGTGATGATCCTTTCGATCAATAGATCAGCCTGCAGATGACTCAGCGATGACTGGTCCAGACTAACATGCAACTAACTAACAATCAGGAGGTAATAAAGGTATGACTTACTCTCTCACAATCAGAATGAGGTAAGCCTTCCTTGTACTGTCTTAGCTGAATGAAGTTTCTCTTGACAACTGACCTCATCTTTTTATTACATTTATGGAGCAGTCAAGTGTCCCAGCAAGGTTCATTAGAAATGGGCGACAGTAAGAAACGACTCGGTCCGCTGCACTGTTACAACCATCCAAAATTTTGGATTGACTGGATAAAATACAGGTGACACTCAAAAAATGAGAATATCAAAACTTAACTTATTTCACTAATTCAGTCTGAAAAGCTAAACTAATATATTATATAGACTTATTATATGCAAAGTGGGGTATTTCAGGAATGTATTTGTTATTATTTTGATGATTATGTCTCACAGCTTTTTGGAAAAATCAAAATCTCAGAAAATTAGAAAAGTGTAAAAAGGTTCCATGTTGTAGCCTCTAAGTGCCAAACTCTGATCAGCTGATTAATCCTAAACAAACGCAAAGGACTGCTGAGCATTTAAATGGTCTCTCAGTAGAATCCAGCATCACGGGGAAGGTTGCTGAGCTGACAGCTGAGCAGAAACCATCACTGACTCAGCAGGTGTTTGTAAAAGACTGAAGCTGGTCTTCCTCCCTCAGGACCAAGGCTGATAACATCCACACCACAAAGCACTGAGGCAGGAATTCATGAAAATGTACCTATGAGTTCCTATGCATGACTATACCCTTCAACATTTCTGTATTCAGAACCATTTTTTTAATTGATTTCATCTAATATTCTAATTTTCTGAGATTTTGATTTTTGGGTTTTCATAATCTGTAAGTCACAATCATCCAAATGATAACAAATGCTTGAAATATCTCACTTTGCACAAACGTAAAGTTATTACGTATTCTATTATTGCGTTGTTGTTTGTTTGTTTGTTTTTTGTTCATGATCAATCCATCACTGTAATTTAACACAGCCTGGATTTAAATATTTATTTAACAGGTAGATAGGCCTACTGTATATCTGTGAATCATTGGTAAAATAATGAAAGGAGATGTTTTACTTTCTAGAAATTTACCCCAAAAAGAGAAAAGAATGAGGCCCTGGTCAAACTGTGTGGGGCAGTGTGATCTCTTACTACCTTCTTTCTGGATGGGTCATACATTACATGTTCAGGGGAAACGAAACTCTGTTTTAGTCCCGACCTTTGGTATCGAATACAATCTCTAAAACACTTTACAGCCTGCCATAAAACTTGATTACTGAGAGGGAGGGAAAAGCAACCTGTAGATATTTCCTAGCAGCTGCGATTCAGCTGAGTGTCAGTTGTCAGGTTTTGGGGAAGCTCGACCGACCCGACATGGACCCCTGCAGATGGATTCAGATTTATCTCCTTCTTCTTGTCTCTCTTTGTTTGGACTTCAACTCTGCGAGTCCAATACGTGAGTAAAAACACAAGCAGATGGATTTCCTCAGGACAAACGTGCCATAGATTTTATTTAAAACCATAAACAGAAGTAAGAATACAGGGAAAGATCTGTGTCGAAGGTTCAGCATTTATCATAACAGTGCTGGTTAAATGAGTACCAAGTATTTTCATGTCTATGTATGTGTGTGATCTTGTCTTTCTATAGGCAGAAAACAAGAGCACACACTACACTTGTGGTTTCTGCAGCTTTTTGGGGTGAAAATGCTGGTTTAGTTTATGGTTTGACATGTAGATGTGATAGTTGGAATGTAGAGCCAAATAACGCGAAATGTCAATAGCAGGAAAAAGATAAAGATGGAAAATAAAAAAGATTTTCATGTATGTGTCCAAATGTTTGTATTTCAGTACCCAAGACTCAAACGGAAATTTATAATGATAGTCACTATGAAATACGCCAGTAGAAGGTTTATACTGATCTTCAAGTTAAACTTTGACCAATCAGTAGTCTCTCCACAATGTTAGATCGTAACACCATAAATCTGCAGATGTCATCATTTCCAACCCCAAACCGTAGATTGGTGTCAATTTAAGTTGTCTTCTTAAAATCCTCCTTTCATCAGCCACGTGAAACACAGCTAAATATAGTGATTCCTGACCAGTGGAATAACTGCAAAGTCAGGTCTTTTACTTACTGATTTATTAGTTAGTGTGTTGTGACAAATAATGTTTTCTTTGTAATCCAATAGAGCCTAAAAAAAGTATTTTTAAAAAATTCAGCCTTCTTTTTTTAGTTGATCAAAGTGTGAATGTGAAAAGAAGATTTTAATACATATGGACTTGTTTTGAAGAGCTGAGACAAGAGCATGTTTACCACTCTGTTACATCATTTCCTGTTTTAGATATACCTGTACATGTGATGAGACCAATTTTAGTTTTAACAGCTGAATGTTTTCATATTTCTTCTTCTTATGACCACCTGACCGGGTTAACTTTTGATGTTTAGAACAGACTTGCTGAAATAAGCAGGAAATGGTAAATGGACTTGTATTTATACAGCACTTTTCCAGTCAGTTTGACCACTCAAAGCGCTTTACACTACTTATCACATTCACCCATTCACACACACATTCACACCCTGATAGGCACATCGGGAGGCAACGTGGGGTCAAGTGTCTTGCCCAAGGACACTTTGGCATGTAGTCAGTGGAAGCCTGGAATTGATCCGCTTACCTTCCGGTCGAAAGACAACTGCTCTTCCTCCTGAGCTACAGCCGCCAAGACTTTCCTTGAAAAAAGGACAATGAGAGATTAAGCTGAAACCCTCACAGATGTGGGCATGACTCCAGTTATTCTTTAAATCCATAAAGCTCCTCTTGGCTAATTTGTTCGATGCCACATGGCAACCAGACCATCATTCTGCTTGCAGGGAAAGTTTAAAAAATGTATGAAAAATGAACCAGTGCAATCAAATCCTGACTTTTGAAATGTTGCCTGGAGAACATTGTCTCCATGATTTCCACACAATTTATGATTTAGATTAATCAAAAATTGATCATTTTTCCACTTAATTTTAGCATCAGTCTATCTTTAATAAGCTGAGATTCAGCTAATCTTTAGTTTGCAGTTTTCCGAGCTTCCTACATCCACACAGGGATTTCCACCGGATGGGTTCCGTCGCATCCGCCATGTTTTCCATTCAATCGCTGTTTGTCCCTCACTGAACAGAGAATCCTTCTGAATCTTGATTGATGAAAAGCTTTTAATTATTTGTAATTTTACAAGATAACAAATTATGTTATTAGGCTCACAGTCTTTCCCATAGTGATGAAATCATCACCATCTTTACTCCTCAGACACTCCTTTTATAACCAGTCGTGTTATTGTCACATGTTCCAGCAGGTGCTTCTTTTTCACAACTTTGCTATATATATATATATATATATATATATATATGTGTGTGTGTGTGTGTGTGTGTGTGTGTATATATATATGTACGCTACCGTTCAAAAGTTTGGGGTCACTTCCCTATTGAATCCTATGGCAAAGTGACCCCAAACTTTTGAACAGTAGTGTATATTAATATATACACTTTATTCTCGCAATATTACGATTTCTTTCTCAAAGCCTGTGAAAAATATCTTTCTTAATGTGGCCGTAATACTCCATCATGGTAATATGTTAAAAAAAAGAAAGGAAAAAAACAGTTTTACTATTTCTGAATAGTAAGAGTTTATAAAATTAAAATTATATTTTTACTCTTATTTTACACAGAGTCTCAACTTTATTTTGAAATGAGTATTTTTGATCTTTCACTTCAGCAACCATGTTTTTCTATTTTTATTTCTGCAGATACTTCAACCATAAACTGCAACACAGTTACCCCGACTGTCCATGTGGGTACCGTTGATGAAGGATATGCAGGTAGGAAAGTGAAAACAGTTCTTCTACTAGATTAAATCAAATCCACTAGCTATTTTCAGCATGCCTTTATTTTGCATCTTGTCAGTGCGACGTAAACACAGAGGCGATCCAAGGTATTAACGGAGCGGCTACTTAGGGCACCACCAGGGGGCCCACCAGTTTAAAAGTAATAACAATTTAGAGAATTGAATATTTTAAATTAAAATGGTAATACACACAAAAACTCTATTTAAATCACGGGTGTGTGCCAACCATGAAGATGCTTTGGTTGGCACTGAAGTAAAATTGGTTGAAGTTCCTGCTGCCTCTGTTTTATGGTGCATACTCAGCTTTCTGTGCAGTAGAGACTCTAGAATATTAGAGGTTTACCAACCATGTAAGTAGACAAGGACAAGATGGCTTTGTAGTGGAAGACTGCATGTTTGCACACTTGGTTAACATGGCTGTGTTGGGGGTGGGGCTTTGCGCTGCTGCAGGGGATGTGGAGGTGATAAATGGCATCGCAGCAGGAACCAATGTGAAGCTGGTGTCCCACATCTTTCCTGTCCACCTTGAGTTTTTGGAGTTGAGCTTCGCACTGGGAGACACTAGCGCAACCGTTCGCACCAAGAAGCCACTGGATGCAGATGCCCTGACATCTGTGAGTCTGGCCAAGTACTCATCATTAAGGTTATAAATCACAGACTTCTTGCTGAATGATGTCAGTATAAATGCAAACAGCTGATCAACGTGAAGACTTTCAAACAGACTTATGTTGGTGTTACAATAAAAAACAGAGCTCTGCTTTTACAGAAGATCCACTTTGGCAACAAAATCATCTCAAAGGATTTTAAGGTTAAAATACAAAGAAATGAAATGAATTATGGTTCACACTGGTCCAGGTGGTTATAGCATTATAAAGCCAGTTCACGGTGGGATGTCCCACAGACGCCTGAGCTTCAAGATAACTAAAGGCATGAAGGGGTAAATTAAGCCCTAACAATAGACTTTATCAAAAAAGGAAGGTTTTAAAGGTAAAGGAATGATCCTCTACCTGTATTTAGGTGATTGTTATTGGATAAAATTGCATCTTGGATAAATACTGAGAAGAAGTTCCCTCCTCAGTTAAACGCTGTGGTCCTGTGTTGCAGAGCGACAGCACCTTGTACTACTCTGTTATGTGCGACACCGAAATCAAGGTGGGTGAAACCATAAAGTTTTAGTATTAATGCAGCTCCATTACAAATAATTCAAATGATGTTTTCACTTTTGTAGTTCAATAACACTCGCACACTGAAAATCAACGATCTCAATGACAACGGGCCGGTATTTACAAAGGACCTCTACTCCGTTGATGTCTCTGAGGTAAGGCAACGTTAATCTGTTGGAGTGGGACGCTAGATGTCCTACATTTTTATACATGAGTAAATATTATCAACCGAGTGTAATTGTTTCTATGGGTACATTTCACTCAATCTTTTCTTCTTTCAGACTCAAAGTGTGAACACTGAGGTTCTCCGAGTCACAGCTGAGGATGCCGACAGCACTCCAGAAAACAACCGGGTGTCATATTCCATTGTAATGAGATTATTTTTGTGTTTGAAATGCTTTCATGAATGGAAACTAAAACTCAGTATGCTTGAAGCGATGTTTGCATTAAATATTTGAAGTCTAGAGCCATTATTACACACCAGAGATTTTCAGGAGAAAGTCAGTTAGTTCTGGTTTTTTTATGCAGTTGCTGCAGATATGAATTAACTCTCAGGGATGTGTGGAGGAAAATGACTGTACTGTAGAAAATATACTGTGGAAATTGCTTTTTAAAACACTGAGAACAGCATGAAAAGAAATGTACTGCGACAACATTAACAACAGCATTTTGATGTTTTTGGTACATCAAACTTTCCCTTTTCCAGAATAATTCATCTGGCCAAATGAATGAATGAAATGAAATGAATGAATGAATGAATGAAAAATACTTTATTAATCCCAAAGGGAAATTCAATATTGTAGTAGTAGTAATTTTTTTAGTAAATCAATCACATTAATTAATTAAGGGCTTTGTTCTTCAGCCTGATAGCTGCTGGAAGGAAGGATCTTCTGTATCTCTCTGTCTTGCATCGGACTTGAACAAGCCTCCCACTGAACACACTCTGTTGTTTCGTCACGGCGTTGTGTAGGGGGTGTGAAGGATCTTCCATTATCTTCGTCAGCTTGTACAGAATTCTTTTTTTGATGATCAACTCCAGCGGCTCCAGAGTTACTCCAAGCACAGAACCGGCTTTCTTGATCAGTTTGTTAATTCTTTTCAAGTCTCTGGTTCTGATGCCGCTGCCCCAGCAGATTGCTGCAAAGCTGATTGCACTTTCAACAACAGACCTGTAGAACATTTGCAACATTTTGGTGCAGACGTTAAAAGATCTCAGCTTCCTTAAGAAGTAGAGTCTGCTCTGACCTTTCTTGTAAATGTACTCAGTGTTGCTTTTCCACTCAAGTCTGTTGTCCAGCTGAACTCCAAGGTACTTGTATTCCTCCACCACCTCCACCTCCTCTCCCATGATGGAAACACTTCTATGTGTGTTCTTGTTCCTCCTGAAGTCAACAATCATCTCCTTTGTTTTCTTGGTATTCAAGATGAGATGATTGTCACCGCACCATTTCACAAACTGACCGACCAGTTCTCTGTACTCTGCTTCTTGTCCATCACTGATACACCCAACAACTGCTGAGTCATCAGAGTATTTCTGCAGATGACAGAACTCAGAGTTGTACTGGAAGTCTGAGGTGTACAGCGTGAATAGAAATGGTGAAAGTACAAATACGATAGATTTGAAATATTTACTGACATATTTGACCTGTTTAAATGAGATTCTTTCTAACTTTCTTTCCAAAGGTCCCAGAAACAGACGACTTTCTTTTGACCGGTTCAGGAGCTTTTATTTTACAGAAACCTTTGAACTACAATGTTGTCCAGAAGTACAACTTCATAGTGACTGGCCAAGTAAGTGAACGCATCAACACTTCATTCTAGAGCCAAAAGACTTGCTGTAATAAATTATCCCTCGGTTTATACAGTATCTCCCCTTATTACTGTCTGCAGGACAGCGGAGGACTGAATGACACCGCTTCTGTAGAGATTACCGTAGTAGACTTTGATAACTTGAATCCTTATTTCCACCACAGTCTGTATCAAGCCTTTATACCAGAGAACCAGGTGAGTCTCTTAAATTCTGCTGGGTTTTCTCCCAGGTAATGTGGGTTTTTTTAATATTTAGACATCTCTACACATAATATTATGTTCTCCTTTAGACATAGAAGGTGTTACCTAGAAGTTTAATTACAGTATTTAATATCACCCTCATGTGTGTTACACATCATAGGCTGGCCTTTTCCAGTCCATTCAGCCTGAGCCAATTAAAGCCCAGGATGGAGACACTGGAATCAACATTCCTGTAACGTACAGCATCGGTGCAGGTAAACCCAAACATACTATTTATAAGCTTTGAGTTTAACTCACTTCAGGTTCAACGTATGTATAATATGTGCAATAAGATGCTAAAAAATGTATGATTTATCTGTGTTTAGTGTCTCCTGACATGTATGAAAGAAACTTTGAAATAGACTCCAGCAGTGGAGTTTTGTCTGTGACGAAGGCCATCGACAGAGAGATGAGCAGTGGTTTGATCTCCATCAACATCAAGGTACCAGCATTCACACGCTCTGCTTTCTGTTTTCATCACGTTTTGTCCTGAGGCAGGTCAGAACGCTGAGAGTTTCACTGCATTTGTTAAAAGAAATGTGTGTATTTTTCTGAATTTTTGCTCAGAAAATGTTTAGAAAAATCTGAAAATGTGTTTGTATGAAGCGCAGAAGAAAGCTTTTTTTTTACAAACTGATGGGAAATGTCATGAATCACATCTGTGAAGAGAACCTGTGGACTCAGACAGCAACGCTTTCTCCCCGCAGGCCGCCCAAACAGACGACAGTCTGAAAACAGCTGATGCTGTGGTGACCGTCACGGTGGAGGATGTGAACGACAACGCTCCAGAGTTCGATCAGACCAACTATACCGTAACTCTTCCAGAAAACTCTCCTGCTGACACGTTTCTGTTCAAAGCTGCTGTAACCGACCGCGACCAGGTGGACTGTACCACAACACAAACACGTTATCTGTCATTTGAAGTTCAAACAAAACTTTGAATTTTATTCTTTTCCCTTCTTGTTACTCGTCCCTCAGGGAGGATTTGTGGGAACCCTGCGGATCCTTCCAGAATCTGCCCCTTTCACCATCAGCCCCGACGGGACGGTCAGAGTGAAGAATTCCTCCGCTCTGGACAGAGAGGCCGCTGAAACGATTGTGTTTCAGGTAAATTTTACATTAAAAATGCTGTCGAGTATTTCTGTAAAATTCTGTAAAATTGTAAGAACCTACTGTGACACACGTGTAACGCCTTTTAGAGCCTCTGTAAAGTTTTCCATTGAGTTTAATTTTCAAATTTAACTCATAAAGTTCCAACACGACTTTAATTCAACATCCTGTTCAGTCACGTGGCTTCATGTGACTTGTTTGTTGTTGTGACATCAATTCCAAGATGGCGGTGTGCTTGGACAACAGCTGTGGAAAAACTGGCTCGTTGGTCAAAAAAGAGTATTGGTCATCCATCAGTCAAATGACAGAGAAATGTCCCACGGTGTCCCACGGTGTCCCATGGTGTCCCACGGTGTCCCACGGTGTCCCATGGTGTCCTGCAACCATTTTCAGACCCTGCTGGCATCTCTCGATGCCACATCACCCAGCAGGGTTTGTGCTGGGGTTTCCGGTGACGTTGGCATTGGCCAGGAAGCACACTTTCCTCTAAAACGTGAAAAGCTGTGAACTCTGCAAGTCAATGCAACCACCACCAGCTGTGAGAAATGTGATGAGCATTGTGGCTTCACTGAGGAAATAAATTGTTTTTATCTAGTCTAAGCTCCACTGCTAACATAAAACATGTAAAAAGTTATGATGGAGGGTCATTTTGCAGGTCCAATACTATACAAGATAAATGACCTTTACTCTAAGATACGGTATGTAGCTGGTTAAAAAGACGTTTAGCTGTCATGGTGTGGTGGTGGTGAGGACCCAGTCACAGACGGAACACAGGAACTGATGTTTTAATTCAAAACTCAGGAACATCAGGAACCACACAACAGAGAATAAACCACAAGGATCTGACAAAGCAAACTGAAAACCAAGGAGTAAAAATACACTGAGAGACAAGTCAGAACAGCAGGAACCAGAAAAAACACAGAACATGACGGTAAACACAGAACATGACAGCGTTCTGCAGACATGTTTGTTTATCTATTCAGCATTTATTTAAGTGGTTGGATTGTATTACAATGAGTAAATGCAAATAAATACTGAATCATTCTGGTTTAATAAGCTAAAAGTTCTTTTCACAGATCAATCAGATTTCCCAAAAAAGCCCAATGTGACGAATATGTCACAATACAGATGTCTGGCGATGGTAATCAGTTTTTTAAAGAAATGGTATTTATGTGGTCCATTTAGCCTGTTTTATATTCAATATCATTTTCCTCCAAGTAAAAGTGGGTCTGGGTTCTTAGGGGTTAAAAATAAAATATTAACCCTGTTTAAATTAATATTATTTACCACTTTGTTTCATTTTATCAACAAAAAGATTGAAGCAAGAGAAAATGATCCTCCCAACCATGATGTAAGAGCACAAGTCACGGTGAGCCTCCTGGATGAGAACGACAACAGTCCCACCTTCACCAGCAGCTCGTACGATGGAAAAGTCTACGTAAACCAAACAGTAGGAATGTTGGTGGTCCAGGTGAGTGGCTGAAATAACTCGGTCTCACTTAGAAATGTATTGTATGCTTAATTGAAGTCATGTAGTTAATGTTCACATAGTTATTTTATATCTGTTTTGTAATTTCGTTCCAATATTTTATTGTACTCTTATTTCCAAAATCAATTTAGAATTTGACATATTCCACTTTTCTGTTTTTCATCTATGGTGTCCCTCAAGGTTTAATGTAAAGACACTTTTATTTGTCTGTTTTCGCTGTAGACATGCCCACATCATCAGCATAACAAAGTACCTACCATCCACTGTAAAGCTAACGATGTAACTACGTCTAAACCTGGAAACTTAAATGAGTCGTTTATTAGCAGATCATATTGTGTCCAGGACTTCTCTCTGACTTGTCACGATATTCAAGGTATTTTCATAAAAAGTTTGAGAAGCATTGAAAAGAAACTGATTTTGTAACTCGAAGGTTAAAGCAGAAGATCCGGATGCTGGTGTAAACGGGCGCATCAAGTACTCCATTGATTTTGGGAACAGTGAAGGATACTTCTCACTCAGTGAAGACACCGGAGACATCACCCTGGCTAAAACTATTCCCCTGGTGGAAAACAGGGTGTTGGAGTTCCCTCTTCACGTAACAGCCAAAGATGGTAGATCTGATTCATGGTTTTACAACACTGCCTACCTCTTTCACCAGTCAGTGGCTTTAAGATTGCTCTTATTCTGACTTGATGTTTCCTGTGATAGGAAAATAGCCAAATAGAACTTATAACCTTTGAAGCTTAAAGCCGGATTATTTGCTTTTGTATGAAACAATTCATTCATCTGTAGCCTCGAGATTGGGATCTTACAACAGATTCTAATTTTATTCTGTGTTAGGTGAAACTTTTAGCAGATACTTCTCAGTATATGTTGCAACTTTATCTTTGAAAGTTATCAGAGATAATCATGCTGAATTAAATTAGTTTCATCTTATTTGTCTGCTTATTAAGATTAATATAAAAATCAGCAACTGTACAATAATGCCAGTTCAGAGCAGCAGAAGCAGTTAAGGGTTTCTCAGGGTAATACAACAAATATTTTAAAGCAATATCATGTAAAAGCTGCAGGTTAGGAGAAAAAATATCTTAGTTTACTTTACAATAGTATTTGAATTGCCCTACTTAACCTTAAAACCCCTTTTCTGACACATTTTCCACATTGTGAGTTGCAACAACACATTAAAGTCCTAAAGAAGCCTAAAATGGGACAAGCTGAAGCTACATAGTTTTGTTAAAGTAAAGCAGGTGCTCTCTGAATTCATGCAACCACATGTCATTAAAAAGGTAAGATAAAACATGACTTAATATAATCATCTCAACTTCTCCTATAGGGGGAGTCTTATACCGTTCCTCCTCAGTCCAGGTGATCATTCGGGCTCCTGGTGACTCCAAACCTCACTTTCTACATGAAGTCTATCAGGGTACTGTAGAGGAGGAGCAGGACCCAGGAGTTTTTATCCTCAGGGTGAGATTAAACATGAACTGGAAAGACCAACGTTCTTACCTGTAACTTGTTTATCTGTTGGTAAATTAAGGAACTTGTTTGTATGCTTTCAGGCTGACTTTTCTACAACAGGAGAGGTTCCTGTGACCCTCCAAGTTCAGACAGAAGCTGACAAGTTCTCCATCTCCCCCAATGGTGAATTTACCACCAAGCAAAAGCTCGACTATGACGATGGCCCGCACAACTACTCTGTGGAAATCTCCGTCTCCGATGGCTCCACCACTAACACCGCAGTCGTGAAGCTTCATGTCACCGACATCAATGACAACAGTCCTGTTTTTACCTCCACTTCCGTCACAAAATCTGTCCCAGAAGACTCAGAGGTGGGATCCAATGTTACCGTTGTCCCAGCTACAGACAAAGACAGCGACTTCAACAAGGAGCTCAGATACTCACTGAGAGGAGGAGAGGGGAGGTTTTCTGTTGATCCTGTGAGTGGGATGGTGAGTGTGGCTGGGACACTCGACAGGGAGACCACGGCAAGTTACAGCCTTCTGGTTGTGGCTGAAGATCAGGGTCGTCCAGCCAGGTCTGCCACGGCCACCCTGACGGTCCAAGTTGCTGACATCAATGATAACGTCCCAAAGTTCTCTGAGGCCGCGTATCAGGTTGAGGTCTTGGAAACAGAATCACTGGGGGAAACCTTGGTAACTGTATCAGCTGAAGATCCTGATGAAGGAGCAAATGGGAGAATCATGTACACCATTCTTCTGCAAAGTCCCCCATCTGAGCCTGCAGTTTTTACGTTGGATGCTTCCAGTGGAGCCCTGAAGCTGGCCCAGCCTCTAGATTATAGTGAGGTGAAGGCGTACACTCTGAAGGTTCAGGCCTCTGATGGAGGGGCTCCTTCTCTAGTTGGGAATGGCTCTGTGGTGGTAAAGGTGAAGGATGTGAACAACAACCCACCCGAGTTCAGTAAGGACAGCTATGATGTGGCTGTCACTGAGAACCTGGCCTCTGGTGCATCCATCCTTACCTTAGAGGTCACAGACAGGGATGAGGTGAGTTTAGTCATTTGGTTCTGATGCTTCGTAAGATTAGATCCCCGCTGTGGATTTGTCCAATAAAATGCACCTTTGGTTGCAGAACAGCTTCTTTATTAAAATGCATGTTAGATTTGTGTCGAATGAATTATGTAAGCTGAATGTTCTTTTCCAACCCCATTTTTAAAAAGGGAGTTGTGAGGCTGTGTAAAATCTAAATAAAACCTGAATGCAATGATTTCCAAATTTCATGAACTCATATTGTATTCTCAATAGAACATAAACAACATAACAGATGTTAAAATTGAGATGTCTTACATTTCATGGAAAATGTGAGCTTATTTTGAATTTGATGGCAGCAACATATCAGTAAAAAGTAGTTCCAGGATGATGTTCAGCACGGTGTAAAAAGTAGTTCCAGGGTGATGTTCACCGTGGTGTAAAAAGTAGTTCCAGGATGATGTTCAGCACGGTGTAAAAAGTAGTTCCAGAGTGATGTTCACCACGGTGTAAAAAGTAGTTCCAGGGTGATGTTCAGCACGGTGTAAAAAGTAGTTCCATGGTGATGTTCACCATGGTGTAAAAAGTAGTTCCAGGATGATGTTCAACACGGTGTAAAAAGTAGTTCCAGGTTGATGTTCGGCACGGTGGAAAAAGTAGTTCCAGAGTGATGTTCAGCACGGTGTAAAAAGTAGTTCCAGGATGATGTTCACCGTGGTGTAAAAAGTAGTTCCAGGATGATGTTCAGCACGGTGTAAAAAGTAGTTCCAGGGTGATGTTCAGCACAGTGTAAAAAGTAGTTCCAGGTTGATGTTCGGCACGGTGGAAAAAGTAGTTCCAGAGTGATGTTAGGCATGATGTAAAAAGTAGTTCTAGGGTGATGTTCGGCATGGTGTAAAAAGTAGTTCCAGGGTGATGTTCAGCACGGTGTAAAAAGTAGTTCCAGGATGATGTTCAGCACGGTGTAAAAAGTAGTTCCAGGTTGATGTTCGGCACGGTGGAAAAAGTAATTCCAGAGTGATGTTCAGCACGGTGTAAAAAGTAGTTCCAGGATGATGTTCAGCACGGTGTAAAAAGTAGTTCCAGGGTGATGTTCAGCACAGTGTAAAAAGTAGTTCCAGGATGATGTTCACCGTGGTGTAAAAAGTAGTTCCAGGATGATGTTCAGCACGGTGTAAAAAGTAGTTCCAGGGTGATGTTCAGCACAGTGTAAAAAGTAGTTCCAGGATGATGTTCGGCACGGTGTAAAAAGTAGTTCCAGGTTGATGTTCACCGTGGTGTAAAAAGTAGTTCCAGGATGATGTTCAGCACGGTGTAAAAAGTAGTTCCAGGGTGATGTTCAGCACAGTGTAAAAAGTAGTTCCAGGATGATGTTCGGCACGGTGTAAAAAGTAGTTCCAGGTTGATGTTCGGCACGGTGTAAAAAGTAGTTCCAGGTTGATGTTCGGCACGGTGGAAAAAGTAGTTCCAGAGTGATGTTAGGCATGATGTAAAAAGTAGTTCTAGGGTGATGTTCGGCATGGTGTAAAAAGTAGTTCCAGGGTGATGTTAGGCACGATGTAAAAAGTAGTTCCAGGGTGATGTTCGGCATGGTGTAAAAGTAGTTCCAGGGTGATGTTTGGCACGGTGTAAAAAGTAGTTCCAGGGTGATGTTTGGCATGGTGTAAAAAGTAGTTCCAGGGTGATGTTTGGCACGGTGTAAAAAGTAGTTCCAGGGTGATGTTAGGCATGATGTAAAAAGTAGTTCCAGGGTGATGTTCAGCACGGTGTAAAAAGTAGTTCCTGGGTGATGTTCGGCATGATGTAAAAAGTAGTTCCAGGGTGATGTTTGGCATGGTGTAAAAAGTAGTTCCAGGGTGATGTTCGGCATGGTGTAAAAAGTAGTTCCAGGGTGATGTTTGGCACGGTGTAAAAAGTAGTTCCAGGGTGATGTTTGGCATGGTGTAAAAAGTAGTTCCAGGGTGATGTTTGGCACGGTGTAAAAAGTAGTTCCAGGGTGATGTTAGGCACGGTGTAAAAAGTAGTTCCAGGGTGATGTTCAGCATGATGTAAAAAGTAGTTCCAGGGTGATGTTCGGCACGGTGTAAAAAGTAGTTCTGGGGTGATGTTCGGCATGGTGTAAAAAGTAGTTCTAGGGTGATGTTCGGCATGGTGTAAAAAGTAGTTCCAGGGTGGTGTTCAGCACGGTGTAAAAAGTAGTTCCAGGGTGATGTTCGGCATGGTGTAAAAAGTAGTTTGCTGGAGTTTTAGGAGAGGAATGTTGTCCCATTCTGGTCTGGTGCAGGATTCTAGCTGCTCTACAGTCCTGGACCTTGGTTGCTGGATTTCTGCTTCCATGATGCTCCAGATGTTGTGTACTGGTGAAAGGTCTGGACTGCAGGCAGGCCAGTTCAGCAGCCGGACTCTTCTCCTGTGAAGCCATGCTGCTGTGATGGATAAAATAATGACATTTTCATCCATCTGACCACAAAACAGTTTTCCATTTTGCTTTAGATCATTTTAAATGAGCGTTGGGGGCCTCCGTTGCTCTGTGCTGGGCAGATGCACAGCTCTTCTTGCTTCGACTTTCCTGTACTGCTGCTGGACACTTGGGTCTCGGGTCCCTCCCTGCCTTCCTCACACTGAGCTGCTGCTGTCTCCATCTGCTTTCAGTTCTTCCGTCTGCAGATACTTTTCATGACTGTCCGTTGGGCTTTTTTATTACATCATTACATGATAGCATTACCTAGCAGCTAGATATGGAGTTGTGCTCGACAGTTTCTTTATATAGTCCTTTTTCTAGCATTGAAATGACTTACATTGTTAATGCAACTACTGCTGTGATTTTGGCAGCCTAGTCTGTTTTTCTTTCAACATTTTATTTCAGTTCTTTTTTTTCTTTACTCATCTCAGTTTTTACCCTTCTGTTTCACTCTACTTTTTCTTTGTTTACCCAAACAGGTTCAGTATAAATATATCAGTTAACGGCAGAGCAAATGAATAAGAATACAAATATTAATAAAAGGAATCTAAAATATCAAGGCAGTCACAGGCAGCACACTTTGGCACACAAACCCCTGTTCTGCATGTCATGATGCTGGACAGGACAGGATTAAAAAGAAATAATAAAAATAAAAATAAATGAGCTTTGGTCCAGAGAAGACGGCAGTGCATCTGAAACCTGTTCACATCTGGCTTCTTCTCTGCATGATGGAGCTTTAACCTGCATTTGTGGGTTTCAGGGTGAACTGTGTTCACAGACGGTGGTTTCTGGAAGTCTTCCTGAGTCCATGCAATGGTTTCCAGTAGAGAATCATGTCTGCTTTTAATGCAGAACATCACCAGCATCCAGTGTTTACCGTTAGCCTGGCCAGTGCACACAGAGATTCCTCTGAATTCTCTGAATCTTTTAATGATATTTTATACTGTAGATGGTGGGATCTTCACAACTTTACATTGAGGAACACTATTCCAAGGTTACTCCACAATTTTTAGATCTATTTTGTCTCATATTGAGGAACCTCTGTCCATCTTTTCATCTGAGAGACTTTGCCTCTCTGAAATGCTCCTTTATACCTAGTCTTATTTTTCCAGCCATTTCATGTTCTTGTTTCAACTTTTTACAGACGTGTTGCTGCCATCAGATTCATGGTGAGCTCACATTTTCCATGAAATGTAAAATGTTTATGATCTCTTAGGAATAAAATACGGATTTATGATTGCATTCTGGTTTCATTTGCATTTTACAGCTTTTTGGGACTTTGGGTTTTATTGTTTGGACCTTGTCACCAATGTTTCATGATGAAAGTTTTGTTTTAGCTGTTTTGTGGCTGGTAAAATGTAACACTCGTTTCTTCCTGTTCAGGATGGATTCTCTAACGGTCACTTCCTGTATACCAGTGATACTTTTGACATTAACAACCAAGGTGTCGTCTCCCTGAGGAAAGGTGTTAGTCTGGACAGAGAGACACAGGACAGCTACATATTTCAGGTATAACTGTCATTTTTTTCTCTCTGGTTTATAGTTGTTTTAGAAAAAGGAACTTAATGTGTATCATGAATTTTTTGGACATGTGACTCTCCATGAACACATTGCAGTTTACATCTCTGAGGATGTCTGGCAAAGTAAAACAAATGAATGCTTACATACTTAATTTGTATGTTTTGATGTTGGCAGTTGTTACAACCCCTACAGAGTCCAGGGGAACAGGGCTGGCAACACAGACTGTCAGAGACGGATACTTTCAATAAAAGTTTAATTTATTTACAGGAATTTTTATTTCAGAGTTCTGGTTCTGTATCCATAAAAAGTGTGGTTGTTAATACGCTTTATTATGGTGCTAAGTTGGTTTCCAGCCATATAAAGTGTGAAAGTCCACACAGCCGAGCAGATAACGTCCTTATTTACTGAGCAAGTGATCTACTTATTAACGTAACATAACAACAGTCATACCTCAAACATTTTCTCTATAAGTGCTGTTTTCATTAAGTGCAAACGCTTCTGTTTCTTTTCTTTAGGTTATTGCAGTAGATCAGCCCACTGACGGTCTGAGAGCGTCTGCTCAGCTTAACATCAGCATCCTGGACTATAATGACAACGCGCCACAGTTCCCGAGCATCCCCGACCCCCTGGAGATCAGCGAAGGTGACTACTCAGAGAAAAAGCCAGGTGAAGTTTTCACCATCAGACCCACTGATGCTGACACTGGCCTCAACGGAGAGGTCAGCCTCTCCCTTTCCTCCCCACATCCACTCTTCAGATTCAGAGAGGTGAGACTGGAAAAACCAAACATGGCAACATTTTTAAATTCAGCTACAAAACAGGACTGTTTCTGCTTCTCTGCTGATGACAACGGCATCAGAAAACCATGTGTGTCTTTTTAGTAAGTAATAGTTATTTTACATTAACGTTGGAGAAACTGAGCTGTGAGTTAATCAGATACATTATAGTGATAAAAGTATAGGGGCACCCTTCAAAATAAATAAATTAAGGTGATCCAAGGAAGATCCATAAAGACAAGGATGAGAGGGGCAGATTTTCTCTGGGATGAGTTAGAACGGAGAGCCAATCCTTGTTGTCCAACATTGGTTCCCGGCCTCACTTCTTCTGGAAACATGGTCAAAAATGACCATAAACACACTCCGAAACCCTGTTGAAAGCTTTCCCAGAAGAGTTGAAGCTGCTAAAACTGGAAAAGCGCTGACCAACTCCATATTAAAGGTGCAGCATATAACAAAATCAAATCCAAAAATATTTAATATACAATTACAAACTGTGTTTCTGTTGGTATCTAATAACTTCACTAAAATAGCTTATTGTATTTTTATTCCCTTAGAATGAGCCAATTATATCTAGTTGTCATGGGTCCATATACATGGCAGCTGCCATATTTTTACCACCATTTTTGCTACGGCATCTCTGAATGGACAAACAGCTCTGTGTGTGAAGTTTAAAGCTACGGTGCTTTGTTTGATGGGAGCTAGATGCCGTTTGGGATACGTAACAGTACACATGTACGCAATGCTGAAGTAGTTACTGGAGTGAAGTCATTGCTGGATCTCAGGACACTGGATCCACTCACAGTTTAAGCCTTGGGTAAAGCTCTGGGTGAATTTTGGTCACTGACAGCCACCATCCATTCAGAGTCACTTCTATGCACCTTTATTACCACCAGATGTTAGTAATTCCTACACACTGTACCTTTAAACTTTATAGATTACTAATTAAATGAAATTAAATTAAAAATACTTTATTAATTCTGGAGGGAAATTGCGATGTTTGTATAGTTTTTTTTGTTTGTTTTGTTTTTGTTGTTGTTGTTGTTTTTAACAAAACAATAACAGTCAATTAGAGGCTGACGCCTCCTTCCAGAGGCTGGTGATCTGAATGTGTCGGTCTTGCGTTGGACTAATGAAGCCTCTCCTGAGCACACCGTGTTGTGGTGAGGATGTCAAGACTCATTATTCTCAGCAGCTTGTGCAGGATTCAGTGTGCATGTTGTCTTTGCTTGTACGCAGTGAGTTAGATAGTAGTAGTAGTAGTAATAGTAGTACGCAGTGAGTTAGATAGTAGTAGTAGTAGTAATAGTAGTACGCAGTGAGTTAGATAGTAGTAGTAATAGTAGTATGCAGTGAGTTAGATAGTAGTAGTAGTAGTAATAGTAGTATGCAGTGAGTTAGATATTAGTAGTAGTAGTAATAGTAGTATGCAGTGAGTTAGATAGTAGTAGTAATAGTAGTACGCGGTGAGTTAGATAGTAGTAGTAATAGTAGTATGCAGTGAGTTAGATAGTAGTAGTAGTAGTAATAGTAGTATGCAGTGAGTTAGATAGTAGTAGTAGTAGTAATAATAGTAGTATGCAGTGAGTTAGATAGTAGTAGTAGTAGTAGTATGCAGTGAGTTTGATAGTAGTAGTAGTAGTAATAGTAGTATGCAGTGAGTTAGATAGTAGTAGTAGTAGTAATAGTAGTATGCAGTGAGTTTGATAGTAGTAGTAGTAGTAATAGTAGTACGCAGTGAGTTAGATAGTAGTAGTAGTAGTAGTATGCAGTGAGTTTGATAGTAGTAGTAGTAGTAATAGTAGTATGCAGTGAGTTAGATAGTAGTAGTAGTAGTAATAGTAGTATGCAGTGAGTTAGATAGTAGTAGTAGTAGTAATAGTAGTATGCAGTGAGTTTGATAGTAGTAGTAGTAGTAATAGTAGTATGCAGTGAGTTAGATAGTAGTAGTAGTAGTAATAGTAGTATGCAGTGAGTTTGATAGTAGTAGTAGTAGTAATAGTAGTATGCAGTGAGTTAGATAGTAGTAGTAGTAGTAATAGTAGTATGCAGTGAGTTAGATAGTAGTAGTAGTAGTAATAGTAGTATGCAGTGAGTTAGATAGTAGTAGTAGTAGTAATAGTAGTATGCAGTGAGTTTGATAGTAGTAGTAGTAGTAATAGTAGTATGCAGTGACTTAGATAGTAGTAGTAGTAGTAATAGTAGTATGCAGTGAGTTTGATAGTAGTAGTAGTAGTAATAGTAGTATGCAGTGAGTTAGATAGTAGTAGTAGTAGTAATAGTAGTATGCAGTGAGTTAGATAGTAGTAGTAGTAGTAATAGTAGTATGCAGTGAGTTTGATAGTAGTAGTAGTAGTAATAGTAGTATGCAGTGAGTTAGATAGTAGTAGTAGTAGTAGTAATAGTAGTACGCAGTGAGTTAGATAGTAGTAGTAGTAGTAGTATGCAGTGAGTTTGATAGTAGTAGTAGTAGTAATAGTAGTATGCAGTGAGTTAGATAGTAGTAGTAGTAGTAATAGTAGTATGCAGTGAGTTTGATAGTAGTAGTAGTAGTAATAGTAGTATGCAGTGAGTTAGATAGTAGTAGTAGTAGTAATAGTAGTATGCAGTGAGTTAGATAGTAGTAGTAGTAGTAATAGTAGTATGCAGTGAGTTAGATAGTAGTAGTAGTAGTAATAGTAGTATGCAGTGAGTTTGATAGTAGTAGTAGTAGTAATAGTAGTATGCAGTGAGTTAGATAGTAGTAGTAGTAGTAATAGTAGTATGCAGTGAGTTAGATAGTAGTAGTAGTAGTAATACTAGTATGCAGTGAGTTTGATAGTAGTAGTAGTAGTAATAGTAGTATGCAGTTAGTTAGATAGTAGTAGTAGTGGTAATAGTAGTATGCAGTGAGTTAGATAGTAGTAGTAGTAGTAATAGTAGTATGCAGTCAGTTTGATAGTAGTAGTAGTAGTAATAGTAGTATGCAGTGAGTTAGATAGTAGTAGTAGTAGTAGTAGTAGTAATAGTAGTATGCAGTGAGTTAGATAGTAGTAGTAGTAGTAATAGTAGTATGCAGTGAGTTAGATAGTAGTAGTAGTAGTAATAGTAGTATGCAGTGAGTTAGATAGTAGTAGTAATAGTAGTATGCAGTGAGTTAGATAGTAGTAGTAGTAGTAATAGTAGTATGCAGTTTGATAGTAGTAGTAGTAGTAGTAATAGTAGTATGCAGTGAGTTAGATAGTAGTAGTAGTAGTAATAGTAGTATGCAGCGAGTTTGATAGTAGTAGTAGTAGTAATAGTAGTACGCAGTGAGTTAGATAGTAGTAGTAGTAGTAATAGTAGTATGCAGTGAGTTAGATAGTAGTAGTAGTAGTAGTAATAGTGGTATGCAGTGAGTTAGATAGTAGTAGTAGTAGTAATAGTAGTACGCAGTGAGTTAGATAGTAGTAGTAGTAGTAGTAGTAGTAGTAGTAATAGTAGTACGCAGTGAGTTAGATAGTAGTAGTAGTAGTAGTATGCAGTGAGTTTGATAGTAGTAGTAGTAGTAATAGTAGTATGCAGTGAGTTAGATAGTAGTAGTAGTAGTAATAATAGTAGTATGCAGTGAGTTTGATAGTAGTAGTAGTAGTAATAGTAGTATGCAGTGAGTTAGATAGTAGTAGTAGTAGTATGCAGTGAGTTAGATAGTAGTAGTAGTAGTAATAGTAGTATGCAGTGAGTTTGATAGTAGTAGTAGTAGTAGTAATAGTAGTATGCAGTGAGTTAGATAGTAGTAGTAGTAGTAATAGTAGTATGCAGCGAGTTTGATAGTAGTAGTAGTAGTAATAGTAGTACGCAGTGAGTTAGATAGTAGTAGTAGTAATAATAGTAGTATGCAGTGAGTTTGATAGTAGTAGTAGTAGTAATAGTAGTATGCAGTGAGTTAGATAGTAGTAGTAGTAGTAATAGTAGTACGCAGTGAGTTAGATAGTAGTAGTAGTAGTAGTAGTAGTAGTACGCAGTGAGTTAGATAGTAGTAGTAGTAGTAGTATGCAGTGAGTTTGATAGTAGTAGTAGTAGTAATAGTAGTATGCAGTGAGTTTGATAGTAGTAGTAGTAGTAATAGTAGTATGCAGTGAGTTTGATAGTAGTAGTAGTAGTAATAGTAGTACGCAGTGAGTTAGATAGTAGTAGTAGTAGTAATAGTAGTACGCAGTGAGTTAGATAGTAGTAGTAGTAGTAGTAATAGTAGTACGCAGTGAGTTAGATAGTAGTAGTAGTAGTAGTATGCAGTGAGTTTGATAGTAGTAGTAGTAGTAGTAGTAGTATGCAGTGAGTTTGATAGTAGTAGTAGTAGTAATAGTAGTATGCAGTGAGTTTGATAGTAGTAGTAGTAATAATAGTAGTATGCAGTGAGTTAGATAGTAGTAGTAGTAGTAATAGTAGTATGCAGTGAGTTTGATAGTAGTAGTAGTAGTAATAGTAGTATGCAGTGAGTTTGATAGTAGTAGTAGTAATAATAGTAGTATGCAGTGAGTTAGATAGTAGTAGTAGTAGTAATAGTAGTATGCAGTGAGTTTGATAGTAGTAGTAGTAGTAATAGTAGTATGCAGTGAGTTTGATAGTAGTAGTAGTAGTAGTAATAGTAGTATGCAGTGAGTTAGATAGTAGTAGTAGTAGTAATAGTAGTATGCAGTGAGTTAGATAGTAGTAGTAGTAGTAATAGTAGTATGCAGTGAGTTAGATAGTAGTAGTAGTAGTAATAGTAGTATGCAGTGAGTTTGATAGTAGTAGTAGTAGTAGTAATAGTAGTATGCAGTGAGTTAGATAGTAGTAGTAGTAGTAATAGTAGTATGCAGTGAGTTAGATAGTAGTAGTAGTAGTAATAGTAGTATGCAGTGAGTTAGATAGTAGTAGTAGTAGTAATAGTAGTACGCAGTGAGTTAGATCAAATAAAAGACATCCTTCTAACTTAGTCACCAGAATGTCAGAAGCTAAGTTTTTAAGCGCGGAGCAGTTTCTAGAACAGGGTCATTCATCTGATCCTGACTCTGGATGTATGCTTGTGATATTTGTTGTGATTTCTGGGATTGTGTTGTGTTGCAGGATGGCATGCTGCTGGCTGTTGGTCCTCTGGATCGGGAGAACAGGGAAACGTATGAGCTCGTTGTTAAGGCTTCAGACAAAGGCAGCCCAATGAGAGAGGTAAGATTTAAGAGACCCGACTTGCTCTGATATCTGATTCAGACTGATGTATGGGAAATGTAAAGAATTCAACTTATACTTAGCAGAGTGTGTTTGCGATTGACAATAAAGTTGAGCGTATCAGTGTTCAGTTTTATAACTTTATTCAAGCACTTGCTATCACACCTTGTCGTTCCCCAGTGCATCACTACATTGAGCTGTTACAGACTAACTCATAAAGAGTTATGGATCATCTCAGACTTATTCATGCTATCATTAAACAAACAAATTTTACTCACCAGAACATCACCTTCATCAGAGTGAGCCTCATCGATGTGAACGACAACAGGCCTGAGTTTAGCTCCAGCAGCTACGTCAGCGGCATCCTGCTGAAAGACGCCGAGGAAGGGAAGCTGGTGCTGACGTTGTCCGCCTCCGACAAAGACATCGGGAACAACTCACTCATCACCTACAGGTACCTTCAGACCGGTTCAAGATGCCAGACTGAGAACTCATTACACAAAATCAAAATTCATCCTTTTCAACCCTTCAACACCTTACGTATCATATTTAATACATAAAACCTCTGAGATCTATTAAATCACCTTATGGTAAAAACGTTTGCTCAAAACCTTGCTCACAGTGAGCCACAGATAAAAGTACGTTACATGTTCCACCACAGAGCATTTATCAGAGCGTCAACGTCAATAAATACAACACCCGTAAATGTTATACAGCAACTAACTGGTCTTTAACCACATCATACAAGTTACATCACTTTTGTTAGCATTTTCATCTCAGACTGAACTCCTCATTAAGCCCATTTGGCGTCATAGTATTTGGTGTAGATATCTACATCTCTCTTTGGACCAGATGTCTCTGCCTTCTTGATTCCACTGAAAGACGTTGACGTTGACGTTGGTTTCCTTCAGCATAATGTTTAGCATAAATGTCCGTTGTTTCAGATGTCCTTCAGTTTGTCCAACATATGCCAACCCACAGGGACATAATACCTGTCATACACTGTCTGGTGCTTGTCCTCTGCCCCCTGGTGGATACCTTTGGTATTGTTGTTGTTGTTTCTTGTTTTGTTTTTGTTTTTTTGCTGTTAAAGAGCCAAATAAAGCCTTTAGCTTTAGCTTGTTATTTGTTGATTTAGGCTCCAAAGGGTTATCATGTTTCTATCTCAGCTATTGTCTAATAGAATTTAAGCACTGGTGAATCCATGACCCATTTTAGCCTCAAATCTGTTTTAGGAAGGGTAAAGGGGGAAGGTATTTATTTATTTCCTTTTTGTGGCTGTAGTTTCTCTGCAGGAAATTCCCCATACTTGGCCTTAAACAGTGAAACTGGAGCAGTGACTTTGACCTCTGCCGTGGCTGATATAACAGAAAACACCATGCTGGCTCTGACAGCCATGGCAACAGACCACGGCCACCCTCCTCTCAACTCCACAGGTACATCTTTCTTAGCATTTCTCTTTACAGTTTCCATCATTTGATAAAATATGACATTTTCTCATTTTTACAGAGCCTTTGAATTAATTTCACAGCAGAAGTAAATTCCTAACAGGAACGGTGGCCAAAAAAGACGCTACAGAGGAAGGCTTGGCTTTTTTTCCATCTAGCTCTTTTTGTAGACAGCAGATACTGACCATATATCAAAATCAGTATGATTATGAAAAGAATTCCTTCCCAATCCTTTTTATTTTATTTGAAGGGATTCAGATTGCAGCCATGAAAACAGGAGGAGTCGCGGTTTGAGGAGGAGGTTCACCAGACAGCACAGGGACCAACAATCTGGCACAGAGTAACTGAAACAAAGGGGTACATATTAGGGCTGGAAGATATGAACCCAATTTTATATCTCAATATTTTTTACCTGAATCATGATATACGATATATATCTCAATATATTTTTTTGTCAAGTAACCAAAGAGACAGCTCTAATTTACAGCCTTCAATCCTAAATACACTTTTATTAAGATAAAAATAGCTGACTGAAATTAAAGTAGCTGTAAATTAATTAAATGCTCCTAAAACCAAGTTAATAAAAAATACTTTTCAGTGACCGTAACAAAAATGTAGCTGTGCAAAATGCAAAAAAAAAGATGCTGTTAACTCAAAACAAGCTATCTCGATATGAATGATATTCCCTCCTTCTATATCGCGTCTGATAAAGTCTCGATATGTTTGAAAAAACTGTGACCCAGAGACAACCAAGAAGATAAACTAAGGAACAGACCA
Source organism: Melanotaenia boesemani (assembly GCF_017639745.1). Classification (NCBI taxonomy): domain Eukaryota; kingdom Metazoa; phylum Chordata; class Actinopteri; order Atheriniformes; family Melanotaeniidae; genus Melanotaenia; species Melanotaenia boesemani. The sequence continues at coordinate 1,162,199 of NC_055685.1, forward strand.
GGTAACACAAAGAATCTCAAAACAGACAACCAGGACAGCGTCTAGGCAAAACCCACAGATTATGACAGGAGGAGATTTTCTTTTGTACTTTACTGTAATATTTAAAAGCTCCTCAACGAAAGATTGGATTTGCATATTTCTCCCTCTAAAGAGAACTATTATTTTTATCAACCGTCCAGATTGTTGAAAATGAAGCAAACAGTGGTGCATCGACAGGGTGAAAGGCTTGTCTTTGCTTAATAACAATAGTGTCACGTTCCCTGGCCTCTGGCCTGGACGTGTATGTGAATGTCTGCTGCATATCTGCAACCCTGCTCCTGGCCTGCGAGACCTTCGTTCCCTCCTGTATGGTGATTGGATGTCCTCGGTTCCACCTGCTCAGGGGAGCCCCGCCCCACTCATCTTACAGGACAGCACCGACACACTGCTTCCTCCTCGGCGACCAACCAGCGGGAGTACCGATCCTTAAAAGGGAGGCGGTGACGGTGATCAGGGCAGCTGTGTTCCTTCAGGCCCACAGTTCGCCAGTTTGGGACTTGTAATAGTAGTGGTTGGTTGATTGACGCTTAGCGGTTTGTAAGAGCATTCTTCTTCCCTTAGTTAGACATTTGAGTACTTGATTTGATTGTGATTCTGCGCTCGTTCTTTCTTTACTTTGTGTATTTTGGGTTTAGCAGACATCTTTTGTTGATTAATTGTTAGAGCAGTATTTTGGTTTATAGGAGTCTTTTGAGTTTGTGTTTATTAATTTAGTTTATTGTTTACCTCGATTGAGGACACCTTGAGTTAATTATGTTTCTTTTGTTGTACTTGATGGCCTTAGATGCCTTGATTTATGTTGAACCCGTTTGTTGTTTGTAAATAAATAACTGTTATTATTTTATATTTCGTCTTATTTGTGTTGTTGACGACCCTATCTCCCCTGGTTCAACAAGTGGTCGTAACAAAGTGGGGGCTCGTCCGGGAGCTTTTTGTTTTGTGTATATGTGTGGGCGAGCGCATACTCGCAATTGTTAGTTTAGTGGATTCTGCACTGCGGAAGTACGTGGCTGACTTCAATATGGCTCCGTTTGAACTAGAGGAATTTAAGGAGGATCCGACCCTAGATCGTGTAAAACAGTGCAGGAAAGATGATTTGACTGTCCTGGCTGATTGTTATGACATCCCTGTTGGTAAAAAAATGTTGAAGCGTGAATTGAGGGAGTTGGTTGTGGCTGGACTAGTCGAAAGAGGCGTTCTGCGTGGTGTTGTGGCTGACTCTGCCTGTTTGCCTGCGGAGGCTGGTCCGTCTGAGGAGGCGGGACCTAGCAACGCTGAGCTCGAGTGTCAATTGGGCACAGCTGGTGGTGAGGAATCAACTCCGGAAGGTGAGGATAGGAAGACTCCACCTGTCACTCTCCCCAGGTTTGATCCGCTCATCTTAGAAAGTAGCTCAGTTTCCTCCCGGCTTGATGCCAGGTTGAGGGTACAACTAGAAAGGCTACGGCTGGAACATCAGCACAAGATGCAGCTCGAGATCCGCCGTATGGAGATCGAGGCTGATACGCAGGTTCGAATACGCCGTCTAGAGCTGGAAGCTCAGTCCCAGTCCACTTTAACCGCCCCTGATGTCCCTACAGGCTCGTCGGGTGGCTCAGACCTCTCTCACCCCTTTGACATTTCCAAATTTATTCCCTTTGTTCCTGCTTTTGGGGATGGCGAGGTTGACTGCTACTTTGCAGCTTTTGAGAAAATAGCCATAACTTTGCGGTGGCCTCAGGAATGGTGGGCCCTGCTTGTGCAGTGCAGACTGAAAGGGAAGGCTCAAGAGGTAGTAGCAGCGCTCCCTCTTTTGGACAGCCAGCGCTACGACAAGGTGAAGGCGGCGGTTCTAAAAGCTTATGAACTAGTACCTGAAGCCTATCGCCAACAATTCAGAAATTATCAGAAAAAGCAGTCCCAAACTTTTGTAGAGTTTGCACGCGAAAAGAGTGGTCTATTGGACCGTTGGTGCTCCTCTGCTGGTGTAAGCAGGTTGGAGACGTTCCGAGAGTTAATTCTATTAGAAGAATTTAAGAAGCAACTACCAGAAAGCGTGGTAGTTTATTTGAATGAACAGCGTGTGAGTACGTTGTCGGCGGCAGCCGTCATAGCTGATGAGTACGTACTGACACATAAGACTGTGTTTAAGCCGGTTGGTGAAACCCCGGCGGGAAGACATATGAAATCGGTTAACCTTCGCGTTCAGGATGAACGTGAGTGTTATTATTGTCATAGACCAGGGCATTTGATAAGCAACTGCCTGAAACTGAGAAATAAACAAGGACAATCACCTCCGAAAAGAAAAGGAGTGGGATTTGTAAAAAGCAGAAAAACGGGAAAGGAGGCTGATAAAGCTCTGGACCCCTGTTTTGCTCCGTTTATTACGGATGGTATTGTGGCGCTAACTGAGAATGTGGACGATCAAGTAACTGTCAAAGTGTTACGGGATACGGGAGCTTCCCAAACGCTCATTCGAGCAGATGCTCTACCCTTTTCAGATGACTCATACGCAGGGTATAGAGTCATGCTGCGTGGATTGGAGATGGGTTATGTACCCCGACCTGTGCATTTGGTACACATAAAAACCAATGTGGTTAGTGGCGTTTTTCCAATGGCTGTCTGTGATGTGTTGCCCATTGATGATGTCTCGATTCTCTTAGGAAATGATCTTGCAGGAGGCCGCGTCCTACCCGCTTTGGAGGTGATGGATGCCCCTGTGGTTCAGCCACCCATCTGTGTGGTAACCCGTGCTCAGTCACGTAAAAACACAAATTCGGATGATGAGGTTGTCGATTTGGCTGATAGTTTTCTGGCTGACTCTTTTTCAGAAGAAGGGAAACGAAAAGGAGAGGCTGAGGAAAGAACCCCCTGTCCTGATGTAAAAACTCAGGCGGAAGGACTGTACCCTGCCGCTTCTCCGCTGCCCCTTTCTCGGTCAGGTCTGTGTGCGGCGCAGAGGAAGGATCCCACGCTACAACAGTGTTTCAAGAAGGTGGTAGGCGCTGAGGAGTTAGCTGCAGTCAACAGTGGGTATTTTATTAGCAATGACGTGCTTATGCGACGTTGGTGCCCGGTTGCAGTTCCGGGAGAGGACTGGAATGTGGGTGAACAGATTGTGGTTCCAGCGCCGCTCCGACAGCACGTATTATGGTTGGCTCATGATGATCATTGGTCCGGTCACATGGGGATAAATAAAACTTACAAGCGTGTGTTGAGACAATTCTTTTGGCCTGGTGTAAAAAGAGATGTAGTTCGCTATGTTCAGAGCTGTCATGGGTGTCAGATCACCGGAAAGCCTAATCAGCGGATTCCGTGTGCCCCATTACACCCAATACCGGTAGTAAGCGAACCGTTTGAACGATTACTTATAGACTGTGTAGGACCTTTGCCACGAACTAAAACAGGTAACTGTTTTCTGCTAACGTTGATGTGTGCTACCACCAGATATCCGGAAGCCATACCTTTGCGCAGGATAACTGCCAGAGCGGTAACGAACGCTTTATTGAAATTCTTTTCCACGTTCGGGTTGCCGAGATTAGTGCAAACTGATCAGGGTAGCAACTTTACTTCGAGGCTGTTTAAACAGGTCTTAACAGACTTGCAAATCAAACACGTTACCAGTACAGCCTATCATCCAGAGAGCCAAGGCGCACTGGAAAGATGGCATCAGACACTTAAATCGATGTTAAGAAAGTATTGTTTAGAGAACACCAGAAACTGGGATGAAGGCATCCCTTTTGTGGTTTTTGCTGCTAGAGAAGCACCTCAAGAGTCACTTGGATACAGTCCGGCAGAACTTATATTTGGATACTCGCTGCGGGGACCGTTGAAGGTTTTAAAAGAAACCCTGTTAGATAGTGATCTCTCGCCCGACACGAACGTATGCGAATACGTGAATTCCTTCCGAGCTAGACTAAAGAAGGCTCGTAGTTTAGCATCCGAGGCATTGAAAGTCGCTCAAGTAAAAATGAAGCGATATTATGACAGGAAGGCTGTAGTGCGGCACTTTACTGATGGCGATATGGTTTTAGCCATACTTCCAATCGCAGGAAATGCGTTGGAAGCGCGATTCTCGGGACCATATAAAGTTAAGAAACGTTTATCAGAAACGAATTATGTAATCGCTACGCCGGAAAGAAGACGAAAAACTAGGACATGTCACATAAATATGTTAAAGGCGTATGTATCCCGTGATGTGCCGGTTAATGCGGAACGCACTAGCAGGTTGCCAGATCCTGTCATTCCGGAAGTACAGTGTGGTGTCATAATAAGAGACCAGGAAGTCGCTCCGATCGAACGTCAGTGGTCGGAAACACTCGCTGCGAAGCTCACTCCTCGATTATGTAACTCTGAGATGTTACAGCACCTCCCACGTACATTAGACCATCTTTCACAAGTCCAGAAACCTGAGTTGCTCGCGTTAGTTCAAAGATTTCCTCAGTTATTTCAGGACATTCCGACTCGAACCAGTGTCATTACACATGACATCGATGTAGGAAGTAACAGGCCTACTAAACAGCATCCCTACAGGTGTAGTGTTCCGAAACGACACTTGATGGCTCAGGAAACCGTTTATTTGGTACAACATGGCTTTGCTCGTCACAGTAAAAGTCCATGGAGTTCGCCTTGCCTCATCGAGAGTAAACCGGATGGATCCCCTCGGTTTATCACGGATTATAGAAAAGTAAATGCCCTCACGGTAATGGATGCATATCCGATGCCGAGAGTGGATGACTGTGTAGACGCCATCGGATCTGCTCTGTTTGTAACCAAGCTAGATCTGTTAAAGGGCTATTGGCAAGTCCCTTTGACAGATAGAGCTTCGGAAATTTCCGCGTTTGTAACACCTGACAGTTTTCTGCAGTACACGGTAATGGCATTTGGAATGTGCAATGCACCGGCAACATTTCAACGTCTAGTCAACACCCTGTTTTCTGATCTTCCCTACTGTACTGCCTATCTGGATGATGTGGTAGTGTTTTCGGATACCTGGGAAGCACATCTGTCAGCGTTAGGAGACGTATTTACGCGATTAGAGAAAGCCAATCTAACCTTAAACCTCGCTAAGTGCGAGTTCGGGAAAGCCACTGTTTCCTATCTTGGGAGACAAGTTGGACAAGGAAAGGTGCGTCCTTTTGAAGCAAAAATAGACGTCATTGACAGATTCCCACGACCGGTAGATAGGAAGTCGCTCCGCCGTTTCTTGGGTATGGCGGGGTATTATAGAAACTTTTGCAGGAATTTCGCTACGGTTGTTGCGCCCTTGACTGCGTTAGTTAGTCCGAAACAAACATTTAAGTGGACCGATGAGTGCCAACACGCGTTCGCTAGTGCGAAGGCGCTTCTCAGACATGCTCCAGTGCTCGCTGCCCCGGATCTCACACAACCATTTACGCTTGAAATCGATGCAAGTGCTGTGGGAGCGGGAGCTGTTCTTCTGCAATCAGATCACAATGGAATTGATCACCCCGTTGGGTTCTACTCGCGGAAGTTCAACCGGGCCCAAATGCATTATTCCACCATCGAGAAGGAAACATTGTCACTGTTGCTGGCTCTGCAGCATTTTGCCGTATATGTGGGCTCCTCGTCTGCGCCGACCATAGTATATACGGATCACAACCCGTTAACATTCTTATCCCGAATGTATAATCAAAATCAAAGACTTATGCGGTGGGCCCTCATAGTCCAAGAATACACCTTGGAAATTCGCCACAAAAAGGGTTGTGAGAATGTTTGTGCTGATGCTTTGTCCCGTCTTGAAATGAATGGTGATGACGGTGATTAAAGAGTGATGTGGTGAATGAAAAAGGTGGATGAAGATAACACTGGAAAATCTGTTAATGTTTTCGTTAATCTGTAAAACTCATCCAGCCGTTAACTGAGTCATTCTTTCATATCAGAGTCACATGAGCTGTTACCTAGTCAAACCTCTATCAAGCACTAAAATATGGATTCAAGTTACTTAAAACTTTTTAACAACATCCTCTTAGCAAATGACTCCGGTGAACATTTTATTCTTATTTTATCAGACTTAACAGCAGCTCTTGACACTGTGGACCACAACACTTTAATGGCTTGGTTACGCCTCCTAGTGGGCATCGGTGGTACTGCATTGGAGTGTTTTAAGTCCTATCTCTCCGACAGAACCATGAGCGCGAGTTTTGGAAATTTTGAATCCAGCTTTGTTCGACTTCCTTCCCCAGGGGTCGATCTTAGGGCCCCTGCTTTTCTCTTTATATTTACTGCCCTGGGATCAGTCCTGAGAAGCCGTGGCATGTCTTATTACTTTTACGCTGATGATAGTCAGATATATGTGCCATTAAAAAATAAAATGCTTTCTCCCTTGCACCTCTTCTGGCATCTCTGAAGACGTCACACCTGGTTGGCCCTAAACTTTTTATATCTTAATGAGAAAAGAACTGAAGTGATGGTGTTTGGTCCCAGTGGCTTTTGTGAACCCTGCTCCTTTGATTTGGGTCCTTTGGCAGGTTTTTTTAAAGCCAACAGTCTCAAACTTGGGTTTTAAGATGGACAGTGATTTTAAATCGGATCGTCAACTCAGCTCTGTAGTGAAGTCCAGCTTCTTCTACATCAGGCAGCTTGCTAAGGTCAAACCTTTTCTTGAACAACAGCACTTTGAAACAGTAATCCATGCCTTCATTACATCTCGGCTGGATTACTGTAACGCTCTTTATTTCGGGGTTTGCCAGTCCTTCCATCGTACATCTGGTGCAAAATGCAGCTGCACGCCTCCTAGCTGGAGTACATAAGAGGGAGCACATAACCCCATCCTGGCCTCACCTCACTGGCTGCCATTTTAAAATTCTTTTATTTGTTTTTAAATCTTTGAATGGCCTGGCCCCTCCTTCTTCTCTGAGCTACTCCACCCCTACATTCCTGCTCGGGGCCTCAGGTCAGCTGACCTGCAGCTCCTGGACGTACCGAGGTCCAGACGGAAGCTCAGGGAGGATCAAGCTTTTTAGGTTGCCAATCCAAAACTATGTAATGAGCTCCCTTTCCACATTAGACAAGCTTTCTCATTGTCTATTTTTAAAACTCATCTTAAAACCCATTTTTATTCTTTGGCTTTCAGCCCAGTATGAGACTGTTCCTTTTTTAGTGTGCTGTGGTTTGTTTTATTTATTGGTTTTATTTGTTTTTAATCAGTTTATTCTTTTAAAATTGCCTATTGTTTTTAAACAGTTTTAAATTTATGTCAACAGCAGATTATAAACATTAAAAACACCATAGCAACCGTAGATGCATAGCAATAAAAAATCATATCATCTGCATAAAATTGTGAAAATTTGGTTTTTCTATAATTCAGGATCTATGTTGTTGGGTTGCAGTTCCTGTTGAGGTCAGCCTGAGGACTGTCAGTCTGGTGGAGGGTGTGGCCTTCCAAAGCTCCTCCTACAACTTCAGCTTGCCTGAGAACCAGCCGGCGGGGGCCACAGTGGGGCAGGTCTTGGCCTCCTCAGGAAGTACCATTTATGAAGTCAGCTACAGACTGAAAACAAACACCGAATTGTTCTCCATCAGCAGCGATGGTGCCATCCAGACCACAGCACAGCTGGACAAAGAGCAGCAGGAGTGGTTCATCCTGGATGTGGAGGCGGTGGACACACGGACACCCCCTTCATCGGCCCTGGCAATGGTAGATACCTCAGTCACTCATACGCCTCTCTAATTATCTTATTAACCCGATTATAATTCTTTAGTCTGAACTGATTCACAGAAACAAATTCATGGTAACTTGTTTCTGCCTCTCTCAGGTCAGAGTTCAGGTGGAGGATGTAAACGAGCCTCCACAGTTCCCCCCTGAGGTTCATAAAGCCACGGTGTTCAGCATCGCCCCGTATAAAACCCCCGTCATCTACATCAAGGTAAACACACCCAGCCTTCATCACGGTCCATTTGCTGGGAAACATCATGTTTATTATTAGCTGCCAGTTTCTGTGGTGGTAATAAAAACTGGTGGTGTACTTTGAACTGGAACCCGCCCAGCAGTGAGTTCAAGCTGGCTGGTTAATGGCAGCAGTGAAACATGACACATCATCAGGAACCTGCAGGAAGAAACTTATTTTTCTTTTTCTTAATCAGATACAGGGACATTTCCAGCACTTTTTATGACATCAATTGTCCAAACTGAGTCATAAAACATGTCAGATTTAACAATGTCATGTAAAGAGCAACATCCAAGCAGCTCCTGTTATCTGCTGACTTTTTATTTACAGACTATATTTATATTCTTGTATTATTATTATACTATAAACTCATCATCCAATGTTCTTGTATATGGCTGTAAATTATTGTTCGACACTTCGCTGACAGTGAAATATTTTTTATTTAATTGGTGTACTTTCCAGAAGTCTTTAAAGATATCTTTGTGAAGCACATATATGGACCAAAAGAAAAGGTGTTTTATTTATGTTAGTTGAGCCTAAAGTGAGGAGGAAGAACGATCATCTGCCAGACCACATGTTCATAGACAGAATGGGCGTATTTTCATAGAGGAATGTGGTGTTAAACGTGCTTTAACTGAACAAGTCTAGTAAGGTAATATATAAATATATATTTTTTATTTTTTATTTTTTTTTTAGAATGCGCCGCTAGGTGGCAGCAGCAATTGTAGTAGCTCTGTTTTTAACTTGTGATTTTTTGCAATATAGCCGTCTTTTTTAAGATATCAGCTGTCAATCTGTGTCTGTTCGGGTAGATTTTTTCGCGCTGGTCAGAGGCTGTGCTATACGGGAGATTTTTCTGAATATTTTTTCTTTTTGCAAGACTTGTTATTGTGAGTCTCCATGGCAACGAGACCTGTTTACCATCGGGATCAACTGATAAAACTCTCCAAACTCAAGATTATCAGTGAAACAACACTTCAAATCCCAACGGAGTTGAAAAGAAAGAGAAGAGGATGCAGGGCAGGAGCGAGGCAGAGAGAAAAACGGTGGCGATTCAAACCGTTTCTTCCAACGGTTGTTATGGGAAACGTGAGATCGCTAGTTAACAAAATTGATGAACTTCAGGTGCTAACCAGGTCTCTTAAAGAATACAGAGAGTGCAGTATTATGTGCTTCACCGAGACATGGCTGCATGAACACATCCCAGACTGTAATGCGTCTGTACACGGCTTCAGGACGGTCCGTGCAGACCGCAATAAACAACTCAGCGGGAAGCTGAAGGGAGGTGGAATTGCGGTGCTGGTAAACCAGCGCTGGTGTCATCCTGAACATGTCACTGTTAAAGAGAAGATCTGCAAAAGAGACATTGAACTGCTAGCTGTGAGTCTCCGCCCGTATTATTTACCCAGAGAGTTCACATGCGTTATTCTGGTAGCGGTATATATATTACCTGGTACCGCTCCAGACGCAGCCTGTGATGTCATTAACTCTGTAGTGGCCAGGCTTCAAACACAACATCCAAACGCATTTGTGGCGATCTCTGGAGATTTTAACAACATCTCCCTCTCTGCAACTCTACCAACTTTCCAACAGTTTGTCAGCTGCTCCACCAGAGAAAACAAAACGTTGGACTTATTTTATGCAAATATTAAAAATGCATACAGCTCCTTTGCCCTGCCACCTTTAGGAAGATCAGACCATAACCTAGTTCTTCTCTCCTCCTCCTACAAGCCCATCGTTCAGCAACAACCAGTCATTAGAAAGGCTATTAGAACCTGGTCTAATGAAGCTGAAGATGCTCTGAGAGGATGCTTCGAGGCTACAGACTGGAACGTCCTATGTGAACCTCATGGAGATGACATCAATGCCTTGACTGAGTGTGTGACAGATTATATTAACTTCTGTGTGGACAGCACCGTTCCAACAAGAACAGTGAGGTGCTTCCCCAATAACAAACCCTGGATCACCAGTGACCTGAAAAAGCTGCTGAACATCAAAAAGAAAGCTTTTAGGGATGGAGACAGGGAGTTATTGAAGTCCACACAAAAACAACTTAAAACACAAATGAAGAAGTGCAAGGAGGACTACAGGAAGAAGTTGGAAAGTAAGCTTCAGAAAAACAATGTGAGGGATGTGTGGTCAGGAATGAAGAAGATCACTGGCTTCGGGATAAAGGAGGATCAGACTGATGGAGGTCTGGACAGAGCAAATGAACTGAACATGTTCTTCAATAGGTTTAGCTCACCTCCTGCTTCAACCCCAACTAGCCACACACCCTCCATGAGCCCACAGCTTTCCTGTCACACCTCCACTCTGTCACCCTGCAGCTCAGTCAAGGACCTGGACACAACCTCATCTCCCTCCACATCAGGACTTCCTGAAACCTCCTCTGCCTCCACCTCCACTCTGTCTGTCTCCTGTAACCAAGTCATGCAACAACTGGTGAAACTGAACCAGAACAAGGCTGCAGGTCCAGATGGTGTCAGTCCCAGAGTTCTCAAGACCTGCTCAAAACAGCTATGTCCGATTCTCCAGCACCTGTTCAACACCAGCCTGAGCCAGAAAAGAATCCCGGTGCTGTGGAAAACATCCTGCCTTGTTCCAGTGCCTAAAAAACCACAACCAGCTGAACCAAAAGACTACAGACCAGTCGCCCTGACATCTCACGTCATGAAAGTCCTGGAGAGACTCTTACTGGCTCACCTCAGCAAGCAGGTGAACACCTTTCAGGACCCATTACAGTTTGCATACCGTAATGGGCTTGGGGTTGAAGATGCCATCATATACCTGCTTCAGAGAGCCCACTCTCATCTGGACCAGTCAGGCAGCACTTTGAGGGTCATGTTCTTTGATTTCTCAAGTGCTTTTAATACGATTCAGCCTGCTCTGCTGTGTGAGAAGCTGCAGAAATTCCAGGTGGATCCCTCCACAACCACCTGGATTTACGACTACCTCACAAACAGACCACAGTTTGTGAGACTGAAAGGTTGTGTGTCTGAGATGGTGGTCAGCTGCACTGGAACACCACAAGGGACTGTACTTTCACCATTTCTATTCACGCTGTACACCTCAGACTTCCAGTACAACTCTGAGTTCTGTCATCTGCAGAAATACTCTGATGACTCAGCAGTTGTTGGGTGTATCAGTGATGGACAAGAAGCAGAGTACAGAGAACTGGTCGGTCAGTTTGTGAAATGGTGCGGTGACAATCATCTCATCTTGAATACCAAGAAAACAAAGGAGATGATTGTTGACTTCAGGAGGAACAAGAACACACATAGAAGTGTTTCCATCATGGGAGAGGAGGTGGAGGTGGTGGAGGAATACAAGTACCTTGGAGTTCAGCTGGACAACAGACTTGAGTGGAAAAGCAACACTGAGTACATTTACAAGAAAGGTCAGAGCAGACTCTACTTCTTAAGGAAGCTGAGATCTTTTAACGTCTGCACCAAAATGTTGCAAATGTTCTACAGGTCTGTTGTTGAAAGTGCAATCAGCTTTGCAGCAATCTGCTGGGGCAGCGGCATCAGAACCAGAGACTTGAAAAGAATTAACAAACTGATCAAGAAAGCCGGTTCTGTGCTTGGAGTAACTCTGGAGCCGCTGGAGTTGATCATCAAAAAAAGAATTCTGTACAAGCTGACGAAGATAATGGAAGATCCTTCACACCCTCTACACAACGCCGTGACGAAACAACAGAGTGTGTTCAGTGGGAGGCTTGTTCAAGTCCGATGCAAGACAGAGAGATACAGAAGATCCTTCCTTCCAGCAGCTATCAGGCTGAAGAACAAAGCCCTTAATTAATTAATGTGATTGATTTACTAAAAAAATTACTACTACTACAATATTGAATTTCCCTTTGGGATTAATAAAGTATTTTTCATTCATTCATTTCATGTTCATTCAAATGTACTTAGAGCACACAGCACCGGTTTTTGTCCCATTAAAACCAGCTTATAAAGCCTTCCCACCAGCTTTTAGTCCAGCTTTACCGCGACTGAAAGCCACTGTTTACCATGACTATGAAAGTGACTGAAATCACAAAAACAAACACTTCTGTACGGAGATTTTAGCAGCAACTACGGCTATGCTGGCCATGGTAACCACGGTAACAAGCAACACTAACAAAACTTAACAAAAAGAAGTTAGATTTAGGCTAATTTAGGCAATACTGTTGACTTGTCAAGGAGAAAGCTGTCAGCTTCCCTTTTAAACTCTTTCTCCTTCTTGAGCTCCTTCTACCTGGGGAAGGCTAGCGAGCCCGATGGTGATCCTCCATATTTCTATCCTCTAAGTCTCCTTTTTTATGGTGATAAATTTTGTCAATAACAATTTAACAGATTTTCTAACTTGCCGGAGTAGTAAGTCGCTCTTGTTTATCATCTCTTCCTGCGTCTCAAGCACTGTGCCCTGGCTCACAGGGATTCCATGTTGGTGCTATTTGTCCCTTGCTGGCGGCTGTAGTTTCAAGATGGCAAACCGTCGTGGCGCTGCCCTGCTGGCTTAGTTTTCATATGTATGAACAAATCTAAAACTCTTTGTTTAGGAGAATGTGTCAGATCATTAGTGGAGGTCATAACACCCCAATGATAACACGTTCATGCAGACATAGATTTTATCCAGTAAACAACAGAAAATGTTACACAATGTCCCTTTAATCATCCTCCCTGCTCATTTTTACAGGCCTCTGATCCAGATGTTGGAGATGAGAACCAGCTGGTCTACAGTCTGTCAGATGAGAGTTCTGCTTTCGATGTGGACCCAGCCTCAGGTCTGGTCTATGTGGTCTCAGCAACTGGCCTCGCTGGACAAACAGCTGCACTGGAGGTGAAGGCCACAGACCCCCGAGGTCTGTTTGCTAAAGCTAAAGTGGAGGTGAGTGTCTGAGCCCATCCAGCCATTTTCTTTAACTTCCTAATCCACACAGCCCAGACCACGTGCTGAAGTTCAAACTGAGGAAGAAAGGGGATTTATGTGACGATGAACGGGGCATGGCTGTTCTGAGTATTTCAGAAACTGCTGATCTAACTGGGATTTTCACCCACAACCTGATGTAATGATTCGTTCCTGCAGCAATTAGGTTTTTAGATGATTATTTGTGATATGATGTGGCTGTTGTTTTCATTATGTTACTGGCTGTAAAACTTATCGCCCCCAGGGGATAATAAAGATTCTTGAACCAGAACCAGAACTAGAACTAGAACTAGAACCAGAACTAGGGTTTACAGAGAATGGTCTGAAAAGCAGGACGAGTCTCCATTTCAGCTCCACATTCAGATGGTAGGGAGAGACTTTGGTGGAAACAACATGAAAACATGAGCAGTCGTCTGCCAACAGGAAAGTCTGTAGATCGATTCCAGGCTTCACCTGACAACATGCCCAAGTGTCCTTGGTCAAGACGGAATCCCGCATTGCCTCCTGATGTGTGTATCGGGGTGTGAATGCGAGTGAAAGGAGAAAGCTCTTAGTAATGTAATAACTATATAAGTGTGTGTGTTTGGGTGACATATGACTAGAAGAGCAGGCTCCATTTACATCCTGCCTTGCTTGTAATGGTGGGGGGAGATTTTCTTGGTCCACTTTGGGCCCCTTAGTACCAACGTGGCCTGGTTTAACCAGCACAGCCTACATGAGTATTGTGGCTGACCATGTCCATCCCTTTATGACCACAGTGGAGCATCTTCTGATGCTACTTCCAGCAGGATAATGCACCATATCACAAAGCTCAGATCATCTCCACCTGCTTTCTAGAACATGACGATGAGTTCACTGGACTCCAACGGCCTCCACAGCCACCAGATCTCAGTCCAGTAGAGCAGCTTTGGGATGTGGTGGAACGGGAGATTCTCATCATGGATGCAGCCGACAAACCTGCAGCAACTGTGTGATGCTGTCATGTTAATATGGAGAAAACCTCTGAGGAAGGTTTCCACCACTTAGCTGAATCTATGCCATGAAGAATAGGCAGTTCTGAACCTGGTACTAGCAAGGTGGACCTGATAAAACAGCCACTCAGTGTATAGAAATATATTGTAAAAATATAAAATACAAAGCAGATAATGTTGCTCCCCCAGGTGGTGGTTCGAGGAAGTGCAAGCAGCAGCGACGTGGCGATCATCTCACTAAATCAACCTGCTAACGTTGTGGAGAAGAAGGTGCCAGAGCTGGAGGCGTAAGTTTAGCCAAAGATTATTTTTCTGTGTTTCAACTATTTCTACTTTTAAATTTATCTTTTCCTTTTCTCCCTTCAGGTCTTTAGGTAAAGTCCTGGGCTGGACTGTGAACGTCATCCAGGTGTCAAGCGTCAGCGGAGGAGCCGTTGAGTCCCGAAGTTTGAGAGAGTCTGTGAGGACTTTGGTCAGCTTTGTCGCTCTAGATGGAGAGGAAGTTGTTCCCTCTAATGAAGTCACAAAGTAAGCCTTCAATCCTTCCATCAAACATGATTTTTAAGAGTGATTTTTAAAGATGTCTGCCTCAGGCTGCAGGGGTTTTGAGTTTACCTACTTGTGTGTATATCCATCAGAAAACTGCAGAGTCAATCAGATGCTGTGAAGGCGGAGCTGGCCTTAGTGTTTGGAGAAGGACTTCATTTTGATATAGAGACAACACCTCAGAGCCCCTCCTCCAACCAAGCTGCAGTCATTGCTCTGGGCGTCTTGTTGACCCTGAGCATCCTGGGATTGATGGTTGCTCTTGCAATGATCATCAGGTGAGACAGATGTGCTCCAGAGTGAGTTTGCTGTTGTTGTCTGCAGGTAAACTTAACGGTGATCATGTTTCTGTGCCGTCAGGTTCAAGAGGAAGAAGAAGCACCAGGATTCTGACAAAGAAAGACTTGACATCACTCGCCATGGTGAAAGCTACACGTAAGTCTCTGGAAAGTTCGTCCTTATGTGTCACAGTTCTGCACAAGAAGCTTCACTTGTTGAAACTTGCTGTCGTCTTTCTGGAACAGGAACCAGGTTTCTGGCACCTCTGAGCAGGCAAGCAAATATAAAGCAGATTTTATCCAAATGTTTAGGAGGAAAAAAGATAAACCAGGGCTTGATGTGTTACAGGGACAGACGAACTCAAAGGAGAAGACAGACAGAGCGGCAGCTCAGTGGAAGAGACGGACAGATGAGGACGGAGCAGGAAAGACAGATGGCCTTAAACTAAAGGAGGACACAGATGAAAGCCACACTTCTTTCTGATCAGCACCACTTTCCCTGTAACAAACACACTTTATTAAAAACAAACCACCCATGGAAACACCATAAATTCACATGTCTCCTTTAAAACAGATCAAACATGTACATCAGTGAGCACTAACATTTCAGCGTTTTCTGTTTCCAAGCCTGAATAAACACTTCAGAACTGCGACGTAGTCCGTCTGAGTCTTTACAAATGCAACATGGGCACCAGAAGCTGGAATTGTTGGTGTTATCTTTAGACAAGACGTATGCTTTATTAACTGCTTCAAAATCAGATCTTAGAAAGTTGTGATTTGCTATTTAAACCAAGATATTTCTGAACTCTGAGAGGAAAGGCCAGCTGTGAATGAAGAGAGGCTTTTATGTAAACCAGTCCAGCTTTGACTCGACTCTCCAGCCGGTTTCACAGCCTTTCATTCTTTTAATCTCATGACCACAATGTCTCATGTTGGCCAGGTAAGTAAACAACCAGAATATCACACATGACCTCAGTGACTGAAGAAGAAATTACCAAAAAGCAGCTTCAGGACATGAAGCAGTCTTTAGATTTAAAGGAGCGTTTTGGGGGGAAAAAAGAGCCAAGAGAAGAAGCCTGATGGTCTGTGTGTCAGGAATTAGGATTATAATATAAATGCACAGGGGGTCAGCGATATTCTGACTGTGGACGTGGCCTTAATCTTAACAATCCTACAGAGACGAGCTGAAGTGCATTCAGTTTAGCTTTTCAGCATGTAGATGATCACATGGGGATCTGGGAGCCTGAACATTAGTTTTTGAAATCAGGTCCAAAAATGACTAAAAATCTGCGGTACAATAATGTTTTAAAACATACGCTGCCTGGCCAAAAAAGAAAGCAGCCACCTGGATTTAACTAAGCAAATACGTAGGAGACCATTATCTTCAGCTGCAAAGAGCAGCCTGTCATTGCAGCATCACGTGGACATCGGGGACAGTCCCCCTGGACTGGCAGACTGGGGTGGTGGTCCCCCTCTTCAAAAAGGGGGACCGGAGGGTGTGCTCCAACTACAGGGGGATCACACTCCTCAGCCTCCCTGGTAAGGTCTATTCAGGGGTGCTGGAGAGGAGGGTCCGTGGGATAGTCGAACCTCGGATTGATATCATTTAAATTATAATTCCAATCACAGGCATGCCTCCTCGTATTAATTCAGGGTTGTTTTTAATATTTTTCTAAAACGTAACTGCCATAATCAGGAAAGGAAAATAGGATGTTTGGTAAAATCTTACCAGAAGAAATTGAGCTGATTCTGAACTCGACTGAAGGGGAGTATCTTTTCCATCTGAGTCTCAGGTTCAAAGCCTGCTGAGTGCTGTAGATGTTCAGCAGTTGTTATGTGCTGTGTGAGGGAGCAAATTATCCATCTCCGTACAAGACTGTGTGAAAAAGACTGTTCAGCCATTGTTTAGTAAAAGTCATCAACTTGCTCATGCTGTTTTCAACAACCACACAATGTGGTGTTGACCCAAACTAGTTTTGAAATGCCTTTTCTGTTCTCACAAAAGTCAGAAGGAAGGAGATCATCTCTGATTTGAAAGCAGGCTGTGTACAAGATTGCGATGAACCATTTCACACATCAGCAAAGCCAAATCAAGGGTATGTAAAAAACGAACAAAAACTTACAGGCTTTTTGTGATGACTGAAACAATACAGTGCGTTTTAAAGGCCCTCCTATAAGGGGTCAGTAGACATCTCTGAGGCTCTTTTCAGGCATACCGTCCCTCATCATCTGTTCATGTCAGACAGGTAACGGCTGCATTTACAAACGAATGGCGGCTGATTGCAGGATGTCGAGTTGCTAGTTTCAAACCACACAGCCTTTTGGTTGTCTGCTGGGCATGATAGCAGGAGTAAGAAAACTCTGGGTTTTTGTAGTTTAAATGTAGCACAACGACTATTTCAGATCATATTTATCTGCTTCAGTGTTCAGGATGGAGGATTGGACCGGGTTTATAAATTGCTTGTCTGACATTGTGAATTAGCACTGTACAAATAAAGCTGCATTTAACTGAATAGACCTCAAACCCTCCACAGAACCTAAAAACGGCCTACAATGTGTTTGGGCAAAATCCTCCCACTGCAAACCCACCCAGAATCCAGGGACACACACACCAATGCACTGGTGGGGTTTTGTCCTTGGCCTCCCCCACGTAGAGTATTGGCTCAGCTGCAGTCGAAAATCTAAAAACAAGAGAAAGAAATAACCACTAAAAAGATTATAAAGCTTAGCTAGCCTGGGTTGTGAGACCCTCTTCCAGGGTGGGGGCCTGCTGCTGGTCCAGCACAGTGAGGGTCTCCACAAGCTGCAGGAGAACCTCGTCCACACCTGGAGAGCAGATTCGTGCACTCCAATGCTCCCCACTACCGGGAACCCATCACTGCTTCCACAAGGCATCTTTACTGCCTGCAGCCACAAGCAGCATGCAGACTCACCAGGTTTACTGTGTGAGTGCTTGTGGAAGCTCCTGGAATTCCAGTCAAGGCTGCATAGTCGGAGTTTGGACGGTCACACCTGGGACCAGGTGTTCAGAGATGGCTTCCTCCTGAATGTGGACGTGTGGAGCTGCTCTCCCGTGTTTGAGGCGATTGTTTGGTCTCTCCTGTATGAACACGTCTTGTTGCTGTGCACCGTGACACCACCGAAAAACAGTTTGATCGTTCACAACATCAGTTTGTTAACTTTTCATATTAAAACGATTTTTATTAATTTATTCTCTTTTGAAAAAAATCAGAAGACAATCAGAAACAGCAGAAGCAGCAAAAATAAACAACAGATGACGGAATGTACTTCAGTAAAGAAAATAAAAAGCTCCAGCTGGTCCAACAAAGTGGCTTTATTTCAACCACAGTCCAATAAAGCACCGCTTTTATATATATATATATATATTTTATATAATGTATGTCTATATATATCTATAAACATATATATATCTATATATAGATATATTTATATCTATATATAGATATATATATGTATGAAAATGATATTTATATATTTTTATATTTTTTTCCAATATACACCTTCAGGCAACGACTAGAGGATTCTTTACAGAATCAAATTTCTTGTGGTTTTCTTAATTTACAAGTAAACTTAGTTTGTGAATAATTGAACCACAGAAAAATGCAAGGCAACTTTCTTTTGCCTCACTCAAAGTACAAAACTGGCACAGAGGACAACCATTTTATACACTGTAAAAATGCAATAAAATTAAATTACATACAGGAGAAACACAGTTTTGTAAACCTTTCCCCGTTACAGCAAACCGAAAATAAAATCACCTTCCAAACAAATTTAATCCAGTATAACACACGCACACACACAAAAACATAGAAACAAACCAAAAACTTGCCCTTTGAAAAGATGTGCTGCAGCTTGAACTTTTATTTGTCCGATGTTTGGGGGGTCGGTTTGATAGAGGGGCGAGACGGGAGGAGCCGGCGAAGCTGGAGGAACCAACCGATCCACATCAGCAGAAGGCAACAAACAGCAGCACAGAAACAGCAGAAGAAGAAGAAACCAGGAAACAAACGTCTGGTTCCTCTGAGCAGAATTCAGATCAAACAGGCGGACAGAGGAAACGTGTTGGAGATCTCTTAGTGGCTGAGCAGTGATGATGTCATGAAGTGGGCGGGCCTTTAACAGACAGTTTGGTAACTATGGCAATGGTGGCTTCGACTGTCCTGTACAGCATGTCCAGCGTGTCGGGTGGGGGGCCGGCACTTGTTAACAGCTGTGAGGAGGAGGCGTGGCTACCGCAGCCGTTTGGCCCCTCCCCCATCAACCCGACCGCCTCCTCTGAGAGGGGCGGGGTGGAGCTGCTGCTGGTCTTTAAGCCCATGTCCTTCTCCTCCTTTACCTCCACTGAGGTGGACGCTGCCTCGTCTCTCCTCCCCTCCCTCTGCTCCGCCTCCTCCTGCTCCTCAACTGCCCCTCCATGGTGTTGTGGCTCAGGCTCCTCCCCTTGTACGAACCCCTCCCCTGCCTCCTGCAGCAAAGACGAGGAGGAGGAGAATGAAGATGAGGATGACGAGGAGGCCTCCATTTTCTCTTCTTTTGCAGAAGAGTCCAAGTTTCCAGAGGTGGCAGGAGTGGGATCAGGAGAGGGAGGGTCCTGCTCGGTGCCCGGGTCTATCAGGGAGGAGGAGTCTCGCGTTTCCGTGTCCGAAGTGCTGGTGGGCGTCAGCGCCTCCTGCTGGTCGGGCTTCAGCTCGCTGCAGGGCAGCAGGGCTGAAGAAGAGGAGGTGGAGGCCACGCAGAGGGGAGGTGCTGCATCTACGGCTCTGCTGTCGTCGCCACTCACCCGCCGCCGCTTCACCGGGGTCGCGCCCTCATCCTCAGCTGGGACACAAACACACAGGTAAGCTCAGGCAGCGTGGACAGGTACTTTCTGAGTTTAATGGTGTTTAACAGTAAAATAACAGAAAACTCAGGAACAAATCTTTTCTCCCCGTTTCAGTACAAAGATGTACGAGTACGTTATCTAGATGGCCTTTTAGAAAACTCAGGAACAAATCTTTTCTCCCCGTTTTAGTACAAAGATGTACGAGTACGTTATCTAGATGGCCTTTTAGAAAACTCAGGAACAAATCTTTTCTCCCCGTTTCAGTACAAAGATGTACGAGTACGTTATCTAGATGGCCTTTTAGAAAACTCAGGAACAAATCTTTTCTCCCCGTTTCAGTACAAAGATGTACGAGTACGTTATCTAGATGGCCTTTTAGAAAACTCAGGAACAAATCTTTTCTCCCCGTTTCAGTACAAAGATGTACGAGTACGTTATCTAGATGGCCTTTTAGAAAACTCAGGAACAAATCTTTTCTCCCCGTTTCAGTACAAAGATGTACGAGTACGTTATCTAGATGGCCTTTTAGAAAACTCAGGAACAAATCTTTTCTCCCCGTTTCAGTACAAAGATGTACGAGTACGTTATCTAGATGGCCTTTTAGAAAACTCAGGAACAAATCTTTTCTCCCCGTTTCAGTACAAAGATGTACGAGTACGTTATCTAGATGGCCTTTTAGAAAACTCAGGAACAAATCTTTTCTCCCCGTTTTAGTACAAAGATGTACGAGTACGTTATCTAGATGGCCTTTTAGAAAACTCAGGAACAAATCTTTTCTCCCCGTTTCAGTACAAAGATGTACGAGTATGTTATCTAAATGGCCTTTTAGAAAACTCAGGAACAACTTGTACTTTCTGGATAAAAGAAGAAGTTTTAAGAAATATTTTGCATCAGTTACACATATACATAATTTTATTTGATTTATTTAGACATATTTATACATATTTTATATACATTTATCAAATAACACTAAGATTTTTTACTACTCAGACTTTATTAACTCATACCGGTGAGGAGGAATAGAATAAAAACGATTTGTTTCCTATGCAGTTTTTATTTATAGTCGTATTCTGGCTACAGAAGACGGATGGATGGAGCTCAGTTCAGCAACCAGGTTTGTGGGGTCAGCTCAGGCTTGGGGAGACGAAGTTAAAAGGTCCGTTTCTCTGGTTAAAAGACGTATGAGCTGCTCTCACAGCGTCTAACAACGTCGGCTAAATACAAGTCAAGTTCTCTCTTAAACATTTTTACAGGGAGGTGATGAGTTTGTGCGTAGTAAACGGTGTAAAGTAGTTTAGCCAGTTCACTGCTTCCTGGCATCTGATCCCTCTTTACAATCTACTGCTAAAAAGTTCAAATACCTCAACATGCTCTGGGTAAATAAAAGGAAGGCATACAAACAAATGATGAGTAAAGACGCCTGCTGAGAGGCCCCAGGGTCTACCAATGGCAGTTCGCATCCCTGCAGAGCGGACACCGCTTCTCCTGACATTTCTGTTCTGGGGAAGGGAGTCCCTGAAGTTAAAATCAGGAATGATGTTCACATACCTTTGGCCTTGTGGTCTTTGGCCTCCATTTCCAGAGCACTACGCTGCTGGAGACAAAGGTGGCAGCGGCCCAGCAGCTCCTGCAGGGCGGTGCAGAGGGCCGGGTCGATGGCCTGAGGCGGCTGGACGGACAGCAGTAATACCAACGCCCGCAGGTCCTAAAACACAAACAGGGATGGAAAAAACAGGCATCAAATAAGCAGGTTGAAACCTAGAGCATAGGCGCATGTTTGTGTGACCGTACAGCGTTCAGCAGGCCGCTGGTCTTGTTGAGCTCCGTACGGTGAGCTGCCAGCTCAGGCTGAAGGTTGCTCTGTTCGCTCAGCAGGTTTGTCACCAAAACACTGATCAGGTTAGAGAAGCTGGGAACGGACAGCACCTGGACCTGCACGACAACAGTTTTTCCTGTCAGCACAGCTGGAATTCAAACCGTCGCCATGGTGACATGCCTTCAGAGAGCTGTACCTTGTGCAGGAAACAGGTGAGGAAGGAGTAGGCCACGTTGTTGTTGAGAAACATCCTCTCATCCATCAGGATACACTTAATGTACTCACTGAAGGCTGGATCTTCACACAGCAGCTTCACGGACGTTTTAGCCATAACAGACTGAAAAAGAAGCCCGACGACAAGTTAGTAGTTTTTAATAATAATTCATTGTGCCGCTCTCAGTATTGACCCATTTTAGCCAATGAAGAAACCTGAAATACATCTTCTGCCTTAATTTTCTGACTTTACTCTGATCTTGCTTCTTGACACTGTTGCTGAGGAGCACAAGTCATGTCAGGCTTACAAAGACAGAAGCAGGCCTACGTAGTGCCAGGTGGCCTACAGGCTGTTGGGTGTTTACCTGGGATTGACAGAGATCCGTCCACAGTTTGGGGAAGAGTGCAAGATGAAGAGGAAGGCCTTCATATGCTATTAACACACCTGAGAAGGAAGGAGATCATGGTTTTATATCCGAGTTGAGACACGTCCACACATCTACTGCTTTCCTTTACCGGATAAAACTTCGCTGAGATTAAAAATCTGGTTTCCAAGAGTAATCTGGCCAACAAGGAAGCACAGCCACAAGTTCATAAAAAACACAACAAATAAAACATTTACAGTCAACATTAAGTACATGAAACACACGGTCATAACAACACGTTTACAGTCGGTCACATGGACCAGAGGAACGAGCAGATCCGTTGTCTCCACTTCAAATCGATCCCAAGCGGAAGGAGTAACACACAGCTGTGTTCCCAGTAATCTGGGGGCCACATTTGTGTCCTGTATGAATTAAACTGCTAGCATGATGTCATGGCAACACCCTTACCACATGTACACAAACAAACTGCTGCACACACACAACAGCAGCGGGTTAACCTCGTGTTAGATCAGATCGGTGGGAAAATCCAGCAGGTTACAACGGAAATTTAGAAATATAAACTTTATTTTGTACTCAGGTCCATTTTAACTGCTACTGTGGTGCAATTAAACCCTGACCGATCAGCAAACTTTGATTTTCAGCTCCTGCCATCGTCTGCACAGATGTGGTTGCTATGGTGACAGGACGTCTCATTCTCCATCTAACAGAGTCCACCACCAGATCTCATCGAGCAGTGTGTGACTGAACGCCATCGATTTAATATCATCATCTTGTGTGAATGGAGCTCGTGTTTGCAGACATCGTCACGTCTCACTTTTTCAAACATACTTAATTTGACGAGTGTGTCGGTAAACTTCTCGCAGTTGATGGCGACACGGCACAGCAAGTGAATGAACTGATGGTAGGGCAGGAAGTAGTCAAGGAGCATCCGGTCGTACACCTCGTCTTTACCCTGAAAGACACGCACAATTCAGGTTTCTGAAACATCAAGCTCTTTTTATGGTCTTGGGATGTTTGATGTGCCACAGGTGGACGTACCTTGCTGCTCTCCACTAAGGAGGGGAGAAGACACATGTTCAGCTCCGGTCTCGGAGGTCGAATATTGTTTTTGGCTCCCATCAGCTTAATGTTCTCTCTGCACGGCAGGTAGGGGCCGAAGGACACTGTGAAGACGTGGACAGATGAGGATTTTGTCAAGGAGAATCAGGAAAAACACAGCAACTGAACTTCTGAAGGGAGCGGAGATATTCGATAATTCTGCCTGAACAGTGTGATTAACAGACTTCACATGTCGTCTCATAAATTACTGCTGTTCTTCATTTCTAAAAGGCAGCATATTAGGAGGAGATCAGTCCGTCTGCTCAGTTACGCCGTCCAGGGGACTCGATTCGAAATGCTGCATCTTCCTTTGGTTTGTTTTCACACTGAACTTTACTCCGGTGGAACAAAACTCCTGGACAGCACCACGCAGTTACTACAACCGTTCACTAGGGGGCGACATTCTCCAAACAGACCACTGACCAAGAGACTTAACCAGCTTTTTACAAGAATCTGTCCAGTATTAGAGCCCAATGGAATTTGTCATTTGTTCCCGAATTCTGTGTTTCTCCTTGAATTAGGTGTTTTACTCTGTAACCTCATGTTTTGTTGCGTGTTGCATCGTAGCGTACCGTGTCGCACCGTGTTGCATCTCAGCAGCGTGTCGCGTTGCAGCAGAGCGTCGCGTTGCAGCAGCGCAGTAGTGTGTTGCAGCAGCGTGTCGTGTCGCAGCAGTGTGTTGTGTCGCAGCAGCGTGTCGCAGCAGTGTGTCGTGTCGCAGCAGTGTGTCGTGTCGCAGCAGCGTGTCGCAGCAGCGCGCCGTGTCGCAGCAGCGTGTCGTGTCGCAGCAGGGTGTTGCAGCAGCGTGTCGTGTCGCAGCAGCGTGTCGTGTCGCAGCAGCGTGTCGTGTCGCAGCAGTGTGTCGTGTCGCAGCAGCGTATCGTAGCAGCGTGTCGTGTCGCAGCAGTGTGTCGTGTCGCAGCAGCGTATCGTAGCAGCGTGTCGTGTTGCAGCAGCGTGTCGTGTCGCAGCAGTGTGTCGTGTCGCAGCAGCGTATCGCAGCAGCGTGTCGTGTCGCAGCAGCGTGTCGCAGCAGCGTGTCGTGTCGCAGCAGCGTGTCGCAGCAGCGTGTCGTGTCGCAGCAGCGTGTCGCAGCAGCGTATCGCAGCAGCGTGTCGTGTCGTAGCGGCGTCGCAGCAGCAGCACAGCATCGTAGCTCACTGCTTATCGATCAATCTGACAAGCAGTGATGAGGGAGATATTTCAGCTTCATAAACAGGAATGATGCAGGTTTTTTTTCTGTTTTTATTACCATGGTACTAACTGGCAGGTTTCCCTGTCTGAGCCCATGTTTAATATTTGTTTTAATATATTTTTTGAAGGGCAGTTTTGTTTACAGAACAGAGACTTTATTTTCTATCGTACTTATTGTGTTTGGTTGTTTGGTTTTCATTCATCGTTAATGAGACTGAGAGTCCGTTCTATTTATTGTTTTTGTGTTATTTAAAACTTCTTCCAGTTTCAGTGTAAAATGTTCTTTAGAAATGAAAGTTAATTGATCTTTGAAAGGATGTACTTGCATTATTATGGCATTGTCATTATATTAGTTGAAAATTATCTCAAATGACAATATTATCACTTATCACAATAATTTGTGAGAAAATTTATCGCACAGCAAAATTGGTTATCGTGACAGGACTATGTGTGCTCTATAAAAAATTTAGCGCAGAGCCACGACAAAGCGCTTCTAGGAAGCTTCTGACCCGCGCTGCGGCGCACCCGGTGTGGACCAATCCATTTACTAAAATGGCCACAAATAGCTGCCGAGGCTGCGGAACAGCCGTAAAGCGGCGCACACACACCCAGTCACTTCCTGTCTTCGGTTCACTGGATGACCTCACCAGGTTTTTACTTGCAAGTGAACAGAGACCCTGTGATTTTCAAGCGAACCAGAGTTTGCTTCTTTGGCACCATGAGCGAATGAGCGTTCACACTACTGCAAGTGATCCGTACGATTCACGGAAGCGGACCAGAGTTTGTTTAAAGCGGACCAAACAGCGCCAGTGTGAATGCATCCTTAGCATTAATTGTTACTGTTTAATCTAGATCTGTGTAACACTGGAAAAATCTCTGAGGGCTGAATATTAAATATCTGAAGATGGATCTAAAATAATCAAACTTCATGCACTTTTTACTCAAGTAAAAAAAAAAAACATTTTACTTGAATTTAATTAGATTTTTTTAGATGAAATGTTCCTGATATTAGAGCAATGATACCATTTTTTAAGAAAAAAGAACAACATTGAAGGCTGAAGCTGGAAATGATCCATCTGGTCATTTGAATGAACGTTAGGAGGAGGAGACTTACTGGGTATGTTGCTGTGGTGGTAGGTGCAGTGGTTGTGCTGTAAAAACGGGACGAGGGTGTGCAGGAAGTCATGTGGACTCAGCAGCACAAGTTCCTTCAGCACATCTACAGCAAACAGAGAAACGAACAACACGGTTATTTCTACACTCTAAACACCAGTAAATCTGCTGGACCCACTTTCAGCCGCCACCAGCTCAAAGGGGTGAGGGATTAAAGAAGAGCATTACCGAGGCAGGCGTTGCGCAGCTCAGGAGGACTGTAGGAGTTGAGGAGTGTGAGCAGCTTGTGTGCAAAGTCGATCCTTTCCTGCCACTGGATCAGAGCCTGCTTCACATCTGAGCAACAAGAGAGAAACATCTGCTCAGCGACAACTTTTAGCACATGCTACTGCATGGTACCTCAGATCTGATGTAGGTCTGGTACGCCTTGATTATAAGATTCAGGAACCAAACCACCATCATGACGCACGATAACAAATAACTACTGAGCTGATATTCCCTCTTAGGTGGTTGTTACAAGCCAGACACTCTGAGCTTGTTCAGACTAGCGCTAGCACACATCTGATCAGTGAAATTCTACCTGCGGTGATACCAAGAACCTCTGGGAAAGCTAGCGGCTGTCTGCATCCATCTACCGACCTGGTAACCACTAGGCCCAAACAATTCTGAAAAAAGTCTACATGAGACGACATGTAAATATGAGACGCTCTATGTTCTAACATAGATGTGAAGCTGAGATATGAGCGGCTTCATTTACCAGCTACACGACGCAACCTGTGGCCCAAACACTGAAGTTTCCTCCAGAGCAGGATTCTACTTTGTCCTTGTAGTAAAACCTAAAGAGCCTGATCTTATTTACAGCACATATACGCCAGCCAGATGTTTCCACACACAAACACAGCAGAGGAAAAGAAAGGCCTTGGAAATCAGACAGAAACTGTTGTTTTTAAACTCTCCCAGGGAGGAGAAGATGCTGGGAACTTCATATCCATCAGCTGAAGGAGCTGAATCTACGTCATGGTAGGAGTTTCTGAGTCGTATTACGGCTTAAAATGGATCATATATTATAGTAGTTAGTATATTTAGAGCGACTCCCTTCAGTGAAACCTTCATCAGGACATTTCACATGTCAGACTGTTTTCTTCTTGTCAGGGTGTTTCAGTGATGAGGTTTGAAAATGAGCCTTCTGACCAGCATGACGTTAACGGCGCCTGAAGGCCATCAAACCCCTGCAGGTCTGAATCCTGGACCAGGCGCCGTGTAACATGAGAATTAATTAAGCAACGTTTTAAATGAGGATTTGAAAAAAAAAGATTGTTCAGCTGTAGAAACGAGCAGGACTTTTTCACATCATAAGGTCGAAGAGATCAAGCTTCACGTTTGTTCTCCGTGGAGACAGAACGGAGGAAATTTCTGCAGGACTGTTCAGGCAGCACGAGGGCGATCCTACACATCAGACACTCCGGGGGGTCCAGCTCCGGTACTGCAGGTTTCCAGTGTTTCCCTGCTCCAACATACCCGACTTAAATCAATGAGACATTACGCTTCATAGGCTGCTGAGTCCATGCAACTTGAGTCAGGTGTGTTGAAGCAGGGAAAGACCTGCAGGACAGCGGCCCTTGAGGACCGACTTTGGACAGTGCTGAAGTTTTTACTGACATTATTACAAACGTACAATTAGTGTAACACAGTTAGTAAAAAGCTAACTATGCTTTCAGCCTCCTGTCTGGCCCACAGGGAGGCTGGAAGCACAGGTCTGCAAAAGGTCCTTTTCTGGTGTGAGGTGTTCTGACCTTTGCGCTGCAGGTAGGGCCGGGTGGCTTTCAGGACAGACAAGAAGATGGAGAGCAGCTCCACCAGGTCTCCAGTGACATGGCAGGCTGTGGCCTCATGGTACATCATGTGCAAAGTGTTGAAGGACTGCAGGGACAAGAGACGTCGTTTCGTACATTCTAGTACTTACAACCATGTTATCAACACATTCACAAATGAAAACACAGGTCTGTATCTTTGATGCTCACACGATTTGTTTTGGAAAGTTTGACTAAATAAATATGTATTTTTATGAATTTTCAAACTTGCTAATGTCCTTTAATCTCCTGTACATCACTATCTTGTGTGACTGAGTTGCAGGTGACTGAGGCCGTACTTCAGTCATGAGGACGAGTCCTCTGTTGAACACCACCAGCAGTCGGTCCTCGTCGTTCTCCAGCAGAACTCTGAAGGCACTGAGAGGAAGAGCAGACACGAGAAGGATTAACAAAAAGGAAAATGAAGATTTTTTCTTTTCCTATGACAGGCGCAGTAAGTGTGTGTGTGTGTGAGCTGACCTGATGAGCGTAGTCCAGCAGGAGCGTCCATCCAGGCAGCGAAGGTAGCAGCTGATGGTGGTCTTTTTAAACTGCTTGATGTCCTCTAGCTCCTCCTCCCTCATGTCAGGCCGCTGGGCCACGAACAGCTGCATCAGGTTGAACAGCTCCTCCACGGCCTGCAGGTAACAAACGGCTTCCAGTACAACCAGAGGAAGTTTGATCCACTTTCAACCACGACCTGCTCTTTAGCTAGTGTATGAAAGGCTTCTGGGACCATCTTCTTTCACCAGATAATTATCACCACAATTTCTTCATCTGCATCTTCACTCAGAATGATGAAGCCAAACTTCACATTTGAAGCCTTTTTATCACATTTTTTATTCATAATTTTTAAAATTCCTCCATCTGCTAAAAGAGTTAATATTCTTTCAATTACATACTTTCTACACTGGCCACTGGGAAGCAGGGAGGAAAGGAAGGAAGGGAGGGAGGAAGGAAGGAAGGGAGGAAGGCAGGGAGGGAGGGAGGGAGGGAGGGAGGAAGGGAGGAAGGAGGGGAGGGAGGGAGGAAGGGAGGAGGGGAAGGAGGAAGGCAGGAAGGAAGGAAGGAAGGAAGGAAGGAAGGAAGGAAGGAAGGAGGGGAGGGAGGGAGGGATGGAGGAAGGGAGGAAGGAAGGAAGTTTTAAGCCCATCTTTACTGGGCTTAAAACTTCCCACTATGATGAAGCTTCTGGTTTGATCTGGCTCATCAGAATCCTTCCTTTAGTTTTACTGGTGCAGGTCCAGGTTTCTGGGAGACCTCCCATGATGCACCTCTCCTCCCTCTCTTCTTTCATTCTGAGGCAGCGTCATGCTGTGAACTGCATGTATTCACACCAACAACCGTGCAGCTACAGTCGCTATCGGAGCAGGTCTCTGGTAATATCCATAAATAGGCAGATGTTTGGATAATCTCTGATAGTTATGACTCGAAAATGGAAAACAGAGTAGCCAGATTCTAATTATAAAACAGAAGTTTCTGAAATGAATTTAAATCATTTCGTATCGTCATGTAAAAACATCTTTTAAAAATGGCCACCACGCTGAAGGCGGGACGCCTCGCTGCTGCAGCGTAGACTGAACCGCAGCCTAAACGTGTGCTGAGGCTCTAATCCAGGGATGGCAACTCCATGACCACCGTCCCACAGGTTTCAGATGCTCCCTGTTTCAGCACATCCAAGTCAAATGAATGGGTCACTGTGTTGGATCCATTTAATTTGAATCAGGGGCGTTGGAGCAGGGAAACATCTAAAACCTGCAGGACCAGAGTTGCCCATCTCTGCAATAATCTAGGTGTCCAAAATGAAAATCACACCACTAAAGTTTCCCGGGTGCCAGGCTGCTGGCTAAGCCAGCTGCAGCAGGCATTCCTGGCGTAGCTGCACGGCTTGTTTGCTGGGTGAGGATGAAATCCTTCCGGAAGCAGAGGTCTGTGTATTCATGCTCGGAGGACTGAACCAAATCTACTTGCTTCCTGTAGCTAGGCAACAGTTTCATAAATTGGCATTTTATACAAATATAGTTGCATTTAACGGAGTTGATGAGTGGAATGAGTTGGACTGAACTGACTCATGACGGGATTTTAATTAAATGGACTTTTTCTAAGTCGGTCCTACAGCATGCTGTAAACTCCAGTGTCTGAAGTTTCCTGTATCTCGCTGTCCACTCACCCCTGGATACTGGCTGGCATGCGGTGTCAGGTTCTTGAAGGCCCACTGGATATTCTGGTGCGACGCCAGCTGGCGGGTGAAGGCAGGCGACTGCTCGCAGCACATGCGCAGGATGCCGTAGTAGGCTGGCAGCATGCCGCGGTTGAACAGCACCACCTCCTGGTCGTCGTGATCAGCCAAGATGTAGTTAAAGGCAATGTTCTTGGTCACTACAGGGTTCTGCACCACCAGCCGGACGTTCTCAGGACAATCAACGCACACGTTGTACCAGAAAGACAGCAGCGCCTGCTTGTTGTGGTTGGTGGCGATGGCTGGCTCTGATAGTTTGGGCTGAAAACAAGGAGGAGCGCACATCACGTCACTAAAGCTTTGGTCACGGAACTATGTCATACATGCGTAGAACATAAAAGGAAAAACCCAAACGAACATACCTGGAAGAGGTTCCAGAGATCCATGAAGTAACCGGAGAACATCAGCTTCTCCGTCTTGGAGATGAGGCAGTAGGTCATGAAGCTGAAATACTGAACTAGTTTGGTGGTTCCATGAACACTGGCATCCACGTACAGCTTGGCGCGACCCAGCAGCCCCAGCAGCAGGTTGTAGACCTGATGAAGAACGACGGTGGTGTCAGGGGACAGCGGCAGCTCGCGCGTGGGCAGGTGGAGGGAGCGCGTGGAGCGGAACATCTGTCGGAAGGAGTTGCTGGGGATGAGGGAGACCAGGAGGTATGCAGCAGCTGGAGGGAGGAGATTCAGTTATTACCGCAGACCCATTTTAACGGAATATTTGATGTTGATTCTTTAAAAGGGTAAAAATTTATATATTTATATTTGATGCATTTTGTAAATCACTTCGAACAGACTGAAATCCAGGTAGTTTTCCTACTTTTATTAGCTTTGACACTTGGGGAAACTCACATGTGCGGACTCGGGGGTAATTGTGTGCCAGCAGGAAGCGCTCCACCCAGTTCTCCATGTTCTGCAGCACCCAGCTGTGGGCCAGTTTGTTCCTGGGAGTCTGGACAGCCAGCCAGTCCAGACACTGGGATGGATTGTACTCGATCACCTGGCAGCAAGCAAACAGGAAGTGTTTAAGACTGGGAAGACTGGCGTTACACAGACACAATGAGCATTAGATTTAACTTACAAATAAATGTACTTGATTGAATGTGTTCACTTAATTTGGATTTTTGTGTCAGACTAACTGGTTGTATTTACCTCCCAGATTCTTTGGAGGATGTAGGAAGCGAAGGAAGGCATCCCTGGAGGTCCGCCTGCAAACTCCATCAACATCGTCAGCAGCTTGAAGAAAGGATTTGCAGCCTGAGGGAAGAAGTAAGAGAAAACCAACATTTAGTTTAAATATGGCCTATTTTTACTCCAAGAGTCCATCACAGCACTGACAGGAAGTATATCTGTTTGTTCAGCTCAAAGTACCAACGCTGAATGCTACAGGGTTAATACCGAGTGGAGTTACTACCTTTAACTACGGACACTCTGTAATGTTAGACGGAAAAGAAGTTGTTTACTGTGAAAGGCTGCTTACTTCAGGCGTGAGCTTTGCAATGGAGGTGAAGAGCATCGACACAATCTATGGAGGGAACATGAAGTTAATTCACACTCAAATTCAGAAAAAGCTGAGTTTTCTGCTCATCCCTGCAAACCTACATGTTCGGCTAATCGGTTGTTATAGCGACAGAGGCTGAAGATAAGGTTGCAGGTCTGTCTGATGTTGATGCCGTCTCTGATGTGCTGGAAGAGGAAAGGGAAGCCCTTCCCTCCCGTCAGAGCCGCCATGTCACTCTGGGACAAAGTCAGATGTCTGGACAGAAAAGAAAAGACTTTATTCGTTCTGCTGCTGAGAGAAGAAAATCTGATCTAAAATATCTGCATCGTGTACCGCTCAGAGCGAGACTGCTCCACCAGTAGAGCAATGAGCGCTATCATTTTCTCCAGAGCTGCAGGACGATATTTCTCCTCTGCCAGAGACAAGATGTCCTCCTCTTCGTCTTCCTCCTCTGCCTCCTCCTCTGACAGCACCTCCACCTGAGGCTGAGGGAATTAGTCATTAACTTTTAACAGTGGTAGCCAATTAAATTAATTAAATTAATTAGCTAAAGCCAGCCAATTAAAAAACAGCGAGTTCAATTCAGAATAAAAATGTAAAGATTCTGTATCAAGTTATTTATCCCAGAGGGAAATTACAATATCTTTTACGCTAAAATCAGAATATCTCTTGTTAAAGAGAAGAGAAATGTGTAAACTTACATTCTCAGGGCCTTTGGTTCCCATGTAGAAGTGCACCATGATGGAAATGGCTTGTAGTGACAACAAGAACTGACTCTGAACGCGAAGCAAAAAAATTCTCATCAATAAAATAAAGGCTTTGAAGAATAATCAGAAGCAGGGTGAAATAAACAGAGTGTAAAACCAACCTCCTCCTCTCCCATCTTGGCAAACTCATAGAGAAAAGCAAAGTACTCCGTCAGGTGTTTGCTGTGAGGCTTGACGCCGTGCTCCATGATGGACAGGAGGGTCTTAACAAAGCGAGTGACACAGGATCGGCTTCCAATATCCTCCACCGGCCCGTCCATGTCGTCCGAGCTACACACACACACACACACACGGTGTGTGAGGACTCTCCTCCATCACATCCCCGCAACAAACAGCTGTCTTAATGTGACCCAGAAACGGAGCCGTGCACAGCTCCTCTCTGGATCTCTGAGCTCACACACGTAAAAATGTCAGTTTGCAAAAATAAACAAGCCAGAATTTGACCTCATTAAGCCTTCATGATACGCTTTGGTCATAAAAACCAGGCTGAGATGTTGTAAAACATCGTACCCGTCTTCTATGCCAGGCTGCAGGTAGAGATGAGCGTGAACTGGTCGCAACCTCTGGATGACATGAATGCATAACCGCTGGAACATCTGGAAGACAGAAGCAGACTTTCTGATATTATTAATCAGATATTAAACATATTTAGTAACTATACTTCATGCTCCAGTGTTTATAACCTTACTTTGTCATTGTGATGTTGTCCGATAAGCATTTTGTGAACATGCGGTTTGGCTGCTTTGGCACATTTAATGACTAACAACTGACCTGTCTGACAATCTGATTGGGGCATTTGATGAGGATCTGCATAGGCCACCAGTTGTCATCAGCCATCCGATCCAAAAACCACTAAACAGAAGAAAACGTGTAATCATCATGTAAAGCATGATCTACTGCAGCAAATAAACCAAGTAAGTAAAATGAAGTGAATAATGATCATTTCAGCAGATCTCAGCAGGAGTGTGTGTTCAGACTCGAACCTCGCAGGCGGCCTGGCTGTTGTTGAACTGCTTGGTCAGAAGTTCGATCCACTGCAGCATAGTGGGCTGCAGGAAACAACAGAAGGACGTGTCAGTCAAAGCGCCTGATTACCCAAAGAAAGAGTATAAAAGGGAGCAGACGTTACCTTCTCCTTGGAGTGAATGAAAGTCTCCAGAACAAACGAAGTGCTGAGCTGCAGATGAAAGAAAAGAAACACACTTTCTACTGGAACCTGAATAAATACCAAGTTTAGGGTAAACATGTGAAACTTCTGATAAAACAAGCACAACGCTCCCAAAAAATCCACCAAAATGTCAGTTAACAACGATTTCAGAGACCAGGGCTGCAACTAATGACTCACCGACTATTAAAACGACTAGTCCACCAATCGGATTATGTATCTCATGATTATTAAATGGATCTTATTTCACTTCCAGCTTTGGAATCTTACATGAGGTTGTTCTGTAAGTCCGACGTTCCTCCTCTTTAAATGTTCGAGCATTGCAGACGTACTTCGTGTTACACAAGGTCCGCTTTACAAACCTCATGTATTTAATTTATTTTGTAAGTTTAACGTGAAGTTATTTCAGACTTTTGACGTCCTCTGCCACCGTTTTGCTCCCTGGTCCACCACATTTTTCCCCTGGAGGACTTTATGGTGCATGTGTAACTCTCAGCAGAGACAAAAAAAAGACCACGATGTCTCGCTCTGTAGTTTTTTTTTGCCGACAATATTCGACGGGTTGTTTTCAACTATTTTTCACTAATCGTTGCAGCCGTCAGACACAATGTCTTTATTATAATTTTGCTCAAATTGCACAATTTAAATTTTTTTTTTTTCCATCCACAGATTACAATCTCAAGTCATAGTAAGACCTTTAATCAATGAATCAGCTTGAACAGCCACCAATCGTTAAGCTTCAGAGGCCTGAGAGGAGCCACACTCCCTCCACAGCATCTCTGCAGTCAAATTCAGATAAAACATTTCACCTGATGCAAAACAAGTCCAGACCACAGAGTTCAGGATGACTCAAACATTTTAAATCAGGGGTGTCCAGCTCGGTCCTCGAGGGCCACAATCCTGCAGGTTTTTCATGTGTCCCTGCTCCAAAACCACCTGATTCAAACTGATGAGTCATTGTGCAAAACTTAAAGAGGCTGGTGGATCGGTTTCATTTGAGTCAGGTGTGTGAAGCAGGAAACATTAAAAACCTGCAGGACAGCGGCCCTCGAGGACCGACTTCAGACCCCCTGTTTTAAATCATTTTCCAAAAAAAAAAAAAAACTCTTAAATTCAAATAAACACAACATATAAACAACTATTTTACCGTTACTGGGTCAGGTACAGGCATACAGATAATATATAGTTAATATAATATTAATTCGATAATGCAGACACCAAACTGAACATCATCATCTGTCCAAAGAGGAATTAAACTAGAGCAACACACGCTTTAATCTAAAATACTGAAAGAGTAACGATACGTATTCATTCTCTCAGAAACTTCTTCTTTTCATGACTGAATAAAAAATGTGATATTTCAGATGGATGTGCTGCACAAACTTGCAAAACATAGTAAAGTAAAATAAACCCAGAGAAGATGAGAGTGGACTGAAGGTGTAGATTTTCATAATAAGAGTCTGAAAGTATGAAGGGGCAATTTTATGCTCCTTCATGGGAATGGTGAGGTGTTTCTCACCTTAGCAGTCATGAGAGAGACGACTTTGGGGTCTGGTAGCGTGCTCGGGATGCTGCTACAGAGCTGCCACATGAACCTAAAAACAAGCAGCGGTGAGTTTATTAATAATAGCAGAATAAGTAGAAAATCAAAGTATAACTAGACTTCACACTCACCCAAAGTAGGTGTGCTCAAATATGTTTTTATCCTGGAGGAACTGCATGTTGTCGTGCCAGATCCACTGAGAACAAACGGTATATTTATTCAGGTTTACGTGTAAACAGAAGTGTGTTTCAATAAATGTTTCCTGTTGTACCTCAAGCAGATCAGGAGAGACATCAAAACTAAAGTCCTTCCCATTTTCTTCCTCCAGCTCCACCCTCTTGTAGAAGAGCATGTAGGCACTGTGTGTCTGGAAGTCCAATCAATGTGTTCAATGCTCTCATGTGGACCACAGGATTCATTTCATTTATACATTAAAAACACAATCATACACACTTAAACAGGAAATTCTCCTCACCTTCTCAAAGGAGAAGTCCATGAACTTGTCAGTGACCGAGTCGTAGGTTTTTGTCTGAAAGATGAATTAATAAGACTTATTAATTATGAGAAGACACGTGAAACATCTTGGCTGGGTTCTTTCATCCTGCCCTTCATACCGTCATCTCTCCTCCGAAGCACTCAGAAGCCAGCTGAGCCGAGTCGAAGGGTTTCACCTCTGCATCGTTAAAGAGATACCTGAAGGTTGTACATACACGGAAACTACGTGAGGGACCTGAAACTTGACAATGTTCATTTCTGCCTGATGAAGCTGCTCTCACCACTTGTTGTTCTTGTAGGCGTGGGGGTTGACGATGTCCCTGATGAAGCTGTAGTAATGGCCGCCGTCTGCTGTGCCAGTGTGGACAGTCACACCGATGAGGTCGTACTCGTAGCTCTCGGTCATGTTTGCCTCTCCCTCTTCCTGAAAACCTGAAAAACATGGAAGACGATTTAAATCTAAATGTCCCAGATTGTTTTCCCTTTACAATGAAACTGGGCTGGTTCACGCAGCCAACATGGTGAAGTGTTGCATGTGCTGGCAAAGCAGAGACTAACCAGAAAAAACAACATCCAAAAACCCTCCATCAACAACATCCTGTGCTACTGCTTCTGTGTGGCTTTCCAGCTGCACAGAGATCCTACAAACTACCAGGAGATCATCAGCTGTCCTCTGGTGATGGGCTGCATGGTGCCTGCTGCCTCAGAGAAGCCAGAAACTTACTTTATTTTTCCCTCTTCTTCAGGTTTGTGTTGCTCTAGAGGCCTTAATGAGCAGCAGATGGACAGGAGAGAGAGAGAGAGAGAGAGAGAGAGAGAGAGAGAGAAAGAAAGAAAGAAAGAAAGAGAGAAAGAGAGAAAGAAAGAAAGAGAGAAAGAAAGAAAGCAAGAAAGAAAGAGAGAAAGAGAGAAAGAAAGAAAGAAAGAAAGAAAGAAAGAAAGAGAGAAAGAAAGAAAGAAAGAAAGAAAGAGAGAAAGAGAGAAAGAAAGAGAGAAAGAGAGAAAGAGAGAAAGAGAAAAAGAAAGAAAGAAAGAAAGAAAGAAAGAAAAAGAGGAGAGCGTACTAGAGACTGGAGCTCCAGTCACATTTAAGTTGCATCCACGGTGACATCGTCCTCCACGTGGACTCTCAGTTTGAGAACTTTTGAACAGTCTTTAATTTTTAATGTTTTCTTCATGATCATCTCTCTATCTGATCTTCCCCTGACGTAACACTGACGTAACTTTACACACACTCACACACAGATGCGTACGCAGGCACAAACAGAAGCCCTGACCAGGACACCTGTTGCCATGGCAACTTTCATTATAACTTTAGGGCATAAAAATTTAATTTGGGGTCAAATGAAAGAGCAGCAAATGTCTATGGTATAAAACCCCACCTCCATTCACTTTTAAACACACCTGGAGAGGTTGGTCACTGTGGTATGAAAAGCTTAATGTTAGCATCTATGTTAGCAACAAGCTAACAGCAGCGTAAACGTTAGCAACAAGCTAACAGCAGCGTAAACGTTAGCAACAGGCTAACAGCAGGGTAAACGTTAGCAACAAGCTAACAGCAGCGTAAACGTTAGCAACAAGCTAACAGCAGCGTAAAGTTAGCAACAAGCTAACAGCAGCGTAAACGTTAGCAACAAGCTAACAGCAGCGTAAAGTTAGCAACAAGCTAACAGCAGCGTAAACGTTAGCAACAAGCTAACAGCAGCGTAAACGTTAGCAACAAGCTAACAGCAGCGTAAACGTTAGCAACAAGCTAACAGCAGCGTAAACGTTAGCAACAAGCTAACAGCAGCGTAAACGTTAGCAACAAGCTAACAGCAGCGTAAACGTTAGCTTCCTGCTACCTTTGTACTAAAACAGTGTTAACTCAGATCGAATGTCTTCAGAAGAAGAATGAGACATTTACTAAACTGCTGGCGCTGCCATGGCCTGTTAGACTAAAAAACCATTAGCCCCACTGGAAATTTAGAACTTCCTTCATTTTATAAAAACATTAGATCAGCTGAGCTGTGTTTTTTAGGATTTTGGTGGTATTGCTGTTGAGTCTGGTAACAGACCCAGAGAAGGTTATTTTATCACAGCTTTGTTCTGTATCTTTGCTATCAGAAAGAATCGTGATCAGTGTTGGGATGAACCTTCTTTGCGCTCTCCTTTGCCCATGAGGAAATCCTCGGTGTACGGCGTCATGTCGAGGCGCAGAGGGAAGGAGAAGTGTGTGTTGACCTTCTCCTTCATCATGGTCACCATGTTGAAGGTGTATCTCATGGTGTTGAAACTCAGGATGCGCGGCAACTTCTTGAAACACGCTCTGTGTAAGAGGAGATTACGACGAGTTAAAACTACTTTAATTTCTTTCTGTTTTTCTGGTTTTTGTGTACTTGTTCCTACCTTTTCTCTGCGCGGACCTTTTTGCCACACTGTGAGCAGGTGTACATGTTGTCACCTTCCAGGGTGTCCTTAATGGTGACTTCATCCAGAGATTCCTGAAGAAAAGACAAAAGAGGCTCCAGTCATGACTTCAACACTGGAAAGTCAGTGTTGACGTGGCTAAAAACCAAACTTCCACCCACCCCTCATACTCACATAGATGTTCTTCATATCTGCCACTTGACATCTGACAGTGTAAAACTCCTCTGCAGTCTGACTGACATGCTCACAATCCTGCAGGAAGGAGAACACGGGAAATTAATCTGACGCTTCTGTTCTACCAAACACAGAACATCGAACTGCAACCTAGAGTGTCCTGGTGCCAAGTGCACATGTGGATACTCTTATGTCTGAACAAGGTGTTCGTTATGGACAGTCCATGACCTCTGGCCTCCGACAGCCGCCCAGCTCACACTGCACCCGACCCCTATGCCATGGCCCCCCCCCCCAGCAGGTGGTGCGCCCACGGGAGGGGCAGCCCATGTCACCCTTTCAGGCTGAGCCCGACCAAGCCCCATGGGCAAAGGCCCGGCCACCAAGCGCTCGCCTCCGTGCCCCACCTCCAGGCCTGCCTCCAGAGGGGGGCCCCGGTGACCCACGACTGGGCATGACTGCTTTCTCATCATCATAGGGGTGATTTGAGCCTCGCTTCATCTTCGTCACATTAAATGTGATCATTTAAAAAACGTATAGAAATTATGATGATAGATGTTAAATTTAGCTGCATCAGACACCTCAAGACGAAGGGTATGAACGGTTTCTTTACTGTGTAACTTGTGTAGCTGATTTAATTTCCCTTATGTGCTGATTTTCCTCTTTAGGTGTTAAATAAGCATCTGCTACAGCCTACGCCCGTTTTAATTTATCCTGTGTCTCATGTTTGTTAATCTCAATCATGTCTATGTCCACTTGTTTAGTTTAAATCAGTGTGTCTACTGTTGTTTTGCTGCTGTTCTGCCATTTTACATTTGCATCTTTACATCTGCTGCCTTTGCTCACCAAAGTTCCAGGGAAGAAAAAAGGCGAGTGGAGCTTAGCAGAATACTGTAGCCATTACACTTGAATGGGCAGGTGAGTCCAAACCTTTGACTGATACTGTATGTGCAGCAGTGGAGACGAGGCTTGAGACAGGTGGAGCTTAAAAATTGTACAACAAGAGATAAAGTTATGTGATATTAACATATTAAATAAAACTGCACACAGCTGGTAAGTAGTAGTAGACTTTAAAGACCAGCTCCAGCAGCATTGTGAAAGGTGCTCTAGGTAGTGTTTTTTTTCTGGCTCTCTAGATGCAGGTGGTGAAGAACATTCATTTCCATAGTCACACTATAATTAAAGAGAAGTACTGGTGAATGCTGAATGACAAGATTACTTTTATGGTATTTTAAAATAGTTTTTAAATTCCACTGTTTAATTTTAATGGGTTAAGTGAAGGCCTGATAAAAAATAAACATATTTAATCTAAAGGGTAAATATTTTACTTAAAATAATCTTAAGTTTATGATGTAAGAAGTGTTAGAAATCTAACAAAATACTAAAAATAAGAGAAATGAAAAAGCTAATTAAAAGATCCCAAAGCAAAGGTGGTAACATTTGGAGCTTTTAAAAGATAAAATTTTAGGTTCAGCATATCTTAAACCAGTGGTTCCCAACCTGGGGGGTCCCACAGAGAGCTGCTGTAATTATGTCCACACATTGTCCCTAATTTAAGAAAGAAAAAGTACGGCTCTATGTTGTTAATTTAACTTTGGCTTTATCAAAGGACAGGACTCAGCCAGGATACAGTATTCATGGTGGGAACCAGCCTGGTTTCAGCACAGGGTGGGCAGGGGGTCCGAGGGAAAACCGGTTGCCTTAAACAACAATAATCTGACATATTTAAGATATATTTTTCAGAATGTGTGTCACCACTAACACTCACCAGAGAGACGACATTGTTGGTGATGACTCCTCCAAACAAAGCCTTCACTGTGTTTTTCTGAGAAACAAATGTGGCTTAAGATTCATGTCTTAAATTAACAACATAATGTTTCGAACTATTATTTATGTAAATATGCCAGCCTGTTCTGACACAAAAAATGGTTTAAGTATTTGCACAAAACCTTTGTTTTGTTGTTATGTGGTATATGTGCATGATTTATTCATTATTAATGCATTTTTATAAATAAATACGCTTTCTTTTACCAGCTCCTGGGACATCTCTTCTATCTTCGTAATGAGGTCTGTGAAAAACTCTGTCATGTCTTTCTGCTCTCCAGTGTTGAGAGGCTGCTTGTCCATTGTGTAGGTTTTGCAGAACGGCCGCGGGTTGTACGCCTTCCTCTCGCTCTCCTGAAAACAGAGATGGATGGCAGCGTCAGCAAAAAGAGAATTCAGTCCCTCCAGCAGCAGCCAGACTCAGTCTGTGGTTCTCAGCCAACAGGCCATAACTTCCACTTCAGACATACAGTTTCTTCTGTGAATGCAGCCGACCGCTGTAGTTTTTCTTCAACTAAAACTACACGAGTACTATTATTAAAATGCAAAGTTCAGAGGATTAACAGTCAAGTTAGAGTTGAAGTGTGGAACTTACCATGAGGTACGTGAACATCTTCTGCAGCTCCAGCAGTGTCGTCTTGTGTTTGATGTCTTCAGCGTACTACAGAGACACACAGGATGAGAACCAACACACAGATCACCCTGAAAAGCCCCTTCACACTGGCCGACCACCCCAGCCTCATGTTGAACCAGCAGTGGGAAAAGGCTGGATTCAGCTGAACGTTCCTCATGTTCACTAAAGTTAAAAAAAATAAAATAAAAAAACTGAATCCAAATGTGGCTGTGAATGTTCACACAAGTGCTTTATTACACGCTGTGTTTCAATAAAGTTAAAATAAAATGTTGGACCAAATAATCAATCAGCTCCAGGAAGTGGAGCAGGAATACTGCGATGGAAAAAAAGACGTGGACTGAAGCTGAGGTGGACGCGGCGTTACACGTCCGTCTTTCCAGCAGCTGGGCAGCCACCACCGAAGAAGAAGAAGCCAACGAAGCTCCGCCTCCTCCTACCTGGTCTTCCCCAGATGAAGACAGTAGGATGACGACACACCACTTGATGAAAATAAAGCTCAGATCAGCTGATTGAGGTTCGTCAAGCAAGAATAAAACCTGGATGTGGCTGCGTTATGTTTGCAACCGGGTTAAAAGCTGGTGTTGATTTCCTAACATTTTACAACGTTCACTCAGTTGTCTGTATCTAGACTTTTGTTTATTGGGGGAAACCGTAGGTTATAACGGAGCCCGATGACTTAACCATCAACTTTAGGGTGTTGATGTTAACTTACATGGAGTAAAGTCCTCCCTCGCTGGTTCTGGTTGGACTGTGAACGTTTCACCAGAAAGCACCACGGAAATGGGACTCCAGAACAGAACCAGAACCATGTCTGTGTGAAAGCAGTGGGTGAGGATTTCCTGACACCCTCAGTACTGACCTTAGCCGTGAAGACAGCCTGGCGTGCCTCAGGGATCATGTAGAGCTGCTGGATGGTGGAGGCCAGGTAGCAGGTTGCTCCAAGGTTAGTCAGACCCACGAAGCGACACTCGGCCCGTACGTCATCGTGGGGCCAGTAGTCCCACTTATACGGGGCGTGAGAGGCTGGAGGAAAAACACCAGCTAAATGCTTTTTCTGGTGCACCTCGAAGCAAATTTGCATCTCAACATAACATAGTTCCAGCTAGATGTCCCAGTCTCTCCACCATCAATCCCAGTTATGGAACAACACATGGAGGCAGACTGGATTTACTTTAGCAAGGCTTAAATCGAGTCAGATCCTTGTCTCAGAGGACTACTGACACAGAGTGTAGCTTGCAATTAAGTTTTAGTCCATATTTTAAATCCAAAACTATCTGCTATAAACTCACCATCTTCACATCTGCTGTTTGTTTTACTTTTCTTTACTGGAGAAACTCACCCTGCATGTGCTGTGACATGACCCAGTTGTGGAGCAGTCGGTAGTTTTCCACGGAGCCCTTCACCATCTCCACCAGCAGGTCATAGGCGGCAGCCCTGGCGGCGTGGGACTTACACTTTGGCTGAGCTCGGTCTGCCAAGCTCGGGAGGAGGAAAAGGAGGTTGTAAACGTCCCGCAGGAACTCCTGCCCCTCACGGGAGAACTTGAACGGAGGCTTGTGTTTGAGAACGCTGGAGGCGAGACGTTGGAGTCCCGTCAGCCCGTCGTCCTCTATGGTCCCGTCCTGCTGGTCCAAAATCTCTCGGCTAGAGGAGAGAAGAGCGACGAGATGACTGAGAACTTCTGCTCTAGATTTAAGCCAGATTATCAATGACAGAGCTGATTATGAAGTTACAACTGACCTCCTGATGCAGTCAGCAAGGTGTCGGGCGAGAGCATCGAGGTCCAGCAGGGTGGTCTGCATTGAGTCAGTCAGCGACAGAGAGGAAGAGACCTTCTGTGAGTTCAAACAGATCAACACTAACAACAGCTCAAAAAACAGAAATGTACCAAACTGTCAACAAACTCAATCTATGAAGATGGCTGCTGATCAGAGATGAGGATCAGTGTGGGGTCTAACGTTCTCACCTGGCCGGCATCTTTAATGTGGATGTTATCGATGAGTTTACAGAGCAGCCAGAAGTATTCCTTACAGCCAGTCCTCAACAGAGGCTCTTCTTCATAGTCCTCCACCTGGAAATATAGAAATCATTCATAATCAGACCAAGTCTGAATCCACTTAGCCTACCCCTCCGTTTTATGCGTTCACGTGTAGGGGTCGAGGTAGGGGGTCGGGCTTTTCAGAGGCACACCTCAAACGGAGAGGTATGAAAAATTTCTCGTCCTATATGAGAAAGCAAGTGTTTCTACGCACATCACCAACACACACACACAGAGAAAAAAGCCACAGAGAAAAAGAGTACGCCAACACACACAATGAACTTTAATTACGTCCTACAAAGGCCTGTCGATCAGCAATGAGCAAGGCTTAAAGTAAAAAAAGCCTGAGCCTGAACTTTTCCCGGGGAGCGGAGGTGCAGTGGATCGGATGCATGCCACCGCTGGCAGGGCATAAGATGACCTACAGGTTAAAGGTGAACTTTAGAAAGTAAAGCTAATAATGTCATAAGGACACGTGAAACTCAGTCAGGCTAATTAATTTAAATGATTCATTTAGCAATCATTTAATTAATAAAGGGCCATTTATGAAAAAAAAAACAGTTACAGAGCAACAGTGAACTTTAGGTACCATTTTAATTTAAAATTTCAACATTTCCATTGTTTTTGTTTAAAAAAAATATCAAATTAGGTTATAAAAAATACAAAATAAACAAATGCAATTTAATACACTGAACTACAAGTCAGTTCAATTAACAACAGGAACAAAAAGGTTAAAATGCTCCAAACCATCGGCTTGGATGCTGCGTTCAAGACCACTCGGAGAAAACGTTGACGCTACAGGTGAACTCGGCGGAGAAAACCAAGTGTGGAATATTCTCACTATTTGCTGACCACTGAAAACATGCAGCAGCAAGTTCTGCTTATTTTCTAAGATGAATACGATCCAGCACGGTGCCAGAAGACTTGAAATGAAATGAAAGAGCAATGCCGGCTAATCGGGAGGTTCAGGAGGATTCCCAGAGGGCCGCGTTACTTCGGGGCCGGTGTCCCGGCGTATGAGGAAAAGTCGTAGCAGCGTACGGTTCACACACTGCTCATCGATCAGTCGGACACACAGCGATGAGGGAGATATTTCAGCTTCATAAACAGCAATGATGATTCCCTGTCTGAGCCCATGTTTAATGTTTTTTATATATATCTTATTTTGTTTACAGAGACTTTATTTTCTATCATACTTATTGTTTTTGGTTGTGTTTGGTTTTTATTTTAATGAGACGGAGAGTCCGTTCTATTTGTTGTTTTTGTTTTATTTGAAATTTCCTCCGGTTCCAGTGGAAAATGTTCTTCAGTGACTACTGATGACGGATGTGGTTGTTGAAGGGCTGTCCCGAATCCTCACGGGTGGACTTTCAGCCCCAAGTCTTCTAGCTCCGTTTTTAAGGGGAAGGGGTAACAAAGAGAAATGGGATTGGGCCTAATTTAATTGGGTCTAATTTAAATGTGACATTGTGTTTATGGGAGGGTTCTGCACATGACTTTAAAGGTAACCATAAATAATCTGAGGTCTTGGAGCTCTTGGACCAGTGTTAGTTTTACTGATGAAAACATTTGTCAGTCTTTTTCAGCTGATGAATACAAAACGACCACACAGGGGAATAAACTAGGACAAAATGTGTTGACATGACATTTCATCCACCAATAAAAAATGAAAGAAATATCCGGCAGAAACCATATTCTGATAAAAAAGGCTGGAAGATGCCCAGTT
Organism: Melanotaenia boesemani; assembly: GCF_017639745.1. Taxonomy (NCBI): domain Eukaryota; kingdom Metazoa; phylum Chordata; class Actinopteri; order Atheriniformes; family Melanotaeniidae; genus Melanotaenia; species Melanotaenia boesemani. The sequence goes on from NC_055685.1 coordinate 1,205,857, forward strand.
TTAACCAAGGTCCCCAGCTCAACGCAAGACAGGACGCGTTTCTGAGTTTCCAAAGGAAAAAACTGGGAAAGGTGCCTGAATATGGATAAATAAGCACTGCAAACCTGAAGCCACATCCTGCAATCCATGTAGAAGCCAGCATGCTAAGAAACTAAGCGTAAACTACCCTTTACTTTAATGTGCTCATCAGAAATGGGCTGAAATATTGTGAATAGTTTAGTAGGTGTTTTGCTGTTTTTCCAGCAGTTACAGAAGGTTCTGCATGATGACAGCAGGAGCAAAGCCAGAGATGCCCAACAGAACACCTCAGCTGGACAAAAAGCACATGATAACCAGGATTACTTTACTCTCAATGAACACGTTCTATATTACTCCGAGAAAGCAAGCCCCATTTATTTAGGATTTTTATTTTCATTTTTAACAAGTTAAATTTCTCGCTGTGTGCTGCATGGTTATTGCATCCTGAAACATAACGGGATAACAGACCCAGAGAAGGTTGCATGTTTTTATTTTTCTTTGTGTAATGTACGGATGTACTCCCAGCCAAAGGTGTGAGTGTGTCTGTTTGTCCTGCACAACGGGGGCAAAAATCCGACTGCACAGCAGTTTGTGGGGGGCTTCATGTGAATGTGGGGGCAGAAACTTGTTCCCTGTGGATATTTAATTATTTAAGACTTGATTTTTGGTTAGGATTAGGTTGTAGTTAGGTTCATGGTTAAGGGTTAGGGAACGCATGGTTTCTCAGTCAGCACAAACCAGACATGTATGAGACCCACCCTCAGAGGTTTGAGGGCCTGCGCATCAGGCAGGAACTTGAGCAGCGTTGAGGCGGCGAGCAGCAGAAAGGACCGGTTGATGGATTCTCCCCCCTCCAAACCAGACAGGGAGAGCTTGTAGAGGCCATTACACGCCTCATGCCTCACTGCCGGCTAAAAACAACACAGAAGCAAACTGATGACAACAGTCATTTCTACAGTATGGATACATAATGCTCCTCTACCAGTTTAGACATTTCCACCGCTTAACTTAATGCTCGTCTAGACTCAGTTCTCCTCCACTAAGACAACACAGACTTGACACAGCTGAAGATGCCCTCTGCTGAATATGAAGCAGTGATTTATAAGTTTAAACATCCCTCATTGTGAGCATGGGCTGGATGAGATGCAGTCTGAGGACGATGAGACTCACCTCAGGCACCAGCAGGGTGAGTTTCTTCAGCCAGTCGTGGAGGTGGTCGCTGTCCGCTAAGCTGGACTTCACGGAGGAAGAGCAGTGAGCCCAGCTCACCAGCAGCCACGTGGAGTAGTGTGTCACTGTTGGTAAACACACCTTACTGTCATGTTGCAGATATAAATGAAGACTAAATGTTTCCAGTACAGAATCAGTTATGATGGGTCTTTTTCATGTCTTTGTCACCTTCATGTCGTGACCTGTGGTCAGACTGAGCCTTAAGAACTCTGTAAAGGAAAAAATAAGATGTGTTAATCATCCATGCTATACTCTTTTATTTAAAATTACTCCTATAAAGAATATGTCTTCAACTCCAGTGTAAAACACCTGTGTGCAAGGTTGTCATAGGTGTAGGAAACATTGATGAGGCGCTGGATAAGGCTGGTGCCTTGGACTAGACTGAGAAAGACCTGGGAAGACAATGTGGGTAATGATCAGAACTGATATTCATCAACAGTTTCTGCAGAACGGCTCTTAAAGAGATTTGTACCTCAGTGAGGCGAGGGATGTGAAGGCCTTTCCCATGATCCACGGTAGATTTGCGGGATTTGCCAGGCCAAGCTCGCTTGCGCTGGTTGTCGGCGAGGCTGGACCAGGAGAAAATGTCGTGATAGGCTAGGTCCAGGTCCGCCGGGTCCACAGCAAACTGGCAGATCAGCTTCAGCAAGCAGGCCAAGCAGTCCAGCTGCCACTAAAGCACAAAGAACATAGATCAGCAACACACCCCGACTCAGACAGCATTCTGTCATAACCATCTCCATCGAGGATGTGGTTGGTGTGAGTTATTTGCTCATTTATACCTGGTCATGAAACAAAAACATGTCATATTTCATTTGGCTGTCTCACCACAGTCCAGGACTCCTGGTCTTTGGGCTCGAGGATGCCTGAGCTGAAGATCTCCAGGAGCAGCTGCAAACCTCCAGATGAAACAAACTGAAGCAGCAGAGAGGACAAGTGCATAAGTAATTAAAGAAAGCACTGGTTTCCTTTCTATGAGGGTAAAAACAGGGCTGTAGCTTAAAAAAAAAGAATAATTTTGTTTTATTGCAAATGATCTGGCAGAGACTAGAGATTTAGCAAGGTACATAACTTTGTCTGATGTGGTCTAGATGTAAACAATAAATAAATAAGACAAAACAAGCCTTGTATGCATTTTCATAAATAGAATTAATGTTTCAGAAATTAGAAACCGTGTTTTAATGAATCTACCAGCTCCGCAGATGAATTCAGTCCAGATCTGAACACCCTAAGTTTCAGCAGGACCTGATCTTCTGTGGTGAAAGTTCCCCTCTCTCACCGCTGGTAGATGAAGTCAACATGACGATAGCCCACATCAACACACACATCAGCTCATTAAAAAGTCTTTTGTTTTGACCACAAAAACGCAACACGCCGGAGATCCGGTACGACGGAGGCCTCTTTCTAGCTGTAGCTTCACCGTGTTTACAGCTGTAGCTTCACCGTGTTTCTAGCTGTAGCTTCACCGTGTTTCTAGCTGTAGCTTCACCGTGTTTACAGCTGTAGCTTCACCGTGTTTCTAGCTGTAGCTTCACCGTGTTTACAGCTGTAGCTTCACCGTGTTTACAGCTGTAGCTTCACCGTGTTTACAGCTGTAGCTTCACCGTGTTTCTAGCTGTAGTTTCACCGTGTTCCTAACTGTAGCTTCACCGTGTTCCTAACTGTAGCTTCACCGTGTTCCTAACTGTAGCTTCACCGCGTTTCTAGCTGTAGCTTCACCGCGTTTCTAGCTGTAGCTTCACCGCGTTTCTAACTGTAGCTTCACCGTGTTTACAGCTGTGCTTCACCGTGTTTACAGCTGTGCTTCACCGTGTTTACAGCTGTAGCTTCACCGTGTTTACAGCTGTAGCTTCACCGTGTTTACAGCTGTAGGCTTCACCGTGTTTACAGCTGTTGCTTCACCGTGTTTACAGCTGTAGCTTCACCGTGTTTACAGCTGTAGCTTCACCGTGTTTACAGCTGTGCTTCACCGTGTTTACAGCTGTTGCTTCACCGTGTTTACAGCTGTAGCTTCACCGTGTTTACAGCTGTAGCTTCACCGTGTTTACAGCTGTGCTTCACCGTGTTTACAGCTGTAGCTTCACCGTGTTTACAGCTGTAGCTTCACCGTGTTTACAGCTGTAGCTTCACCGTGTTTACAGCTGTAGCTTCACCGTGTTTCTAGCTGTAGCTTCACCGTGTTTACAGCTGTAGCTTCACCGTGTTTACAGCTGTAGCTTCACCGTGTTTACAGCTGTAGCTTCACCGTGTTTACAGCTGTAGCTTCACCGTGTTTACAGCTGTAGCTTCACCGTGTTTACAGCTGTAGCTTCACCGTGTTTACAGCTGTGCTTCACCGTGTTTACAGCTGTAGCTTCACCGTGTTTACAGCTGTAGCTTCACCGTGTTTACAGCTGTAGCTTCACCGTGTTTACAGCTGTGCTTCACCGTGTTTACAGCTGTAGCTTCACCGTGTTTACAGCTGTGCTTCACCGTGTTTACAGCTGTAGCTTCACCGTGTTTACAGCTGTAGCTTCACCGTGTTTACAGCTGTAGCTTCACCGTGTTTACAGCTGTAGCTTCACCGTGTTTACAGCTGTAGCTTCACCGTGTTTACAGCTGTGCTTCACTGTGTTTACAGCTGTGCTTCACCGCGTTTACAGCTGTAGCTTCACCGTGTTTACAGCTGTAGCTTCACTGTGTTTACAGCTGTGCTTCACCTTGCAGCTCCAGGTGTTCTTGCTGTTTTCTATCTGATCTTCACTGGAATCGTCAGAGTCCGGATACAGATCGCTGTAGCTTCCCTGGAAGTTGACAAACGGGATTATTGAAAAGACAAAGCTATCATATCACTATCATAAATCAATACATAAGTTTTGAAGTCTTGAAACACCTTCATGTATGTAAAGGTGCTTGTACTGGTCATAAAAACATTCTGCATCTGTGTGTTAAATTGTTGTTTACAGGAAACTTTCTCACAGTTGACTCTCTGTGTATTCGTCGGTTGGGTTTGCCCAGAGCCTCAATGATCTCCAGCGCGTACAGCAACTTGTGGGGACTTCTGATCCTCAGCAGCTCCTTCCAACATTGACCGTCTTCATTCTACAAGCATGAACAAGTGAAGTATTTGCTATGTGCAGAGACTGTTGTGGAAGAAATGTGCAGGGCATGGTGACTGACGGTTTCATCGGAGATGTTCTGGAAGGCCTGCAGCATCTTGGGGCAAGTAGGAAGGAGCATCAGCAGCTCCCAAACTCGACGGGACAAATTCTCTGCATGGAGGTGAAGCTCCTCACACCGAGCACTCTAGATTTAAAACCACACACACACATTATGACCTTTTAGTTCACCATCTGGTAGAAACTACAACACTGTAAAGAACGGTGGTTATGTTTTACAGCCACATTGATACAGAATTTTATAGCTGATTAATATATTTGTTGGATGGCTGATTTTAACCATTTCCTTGCCACTGGTGGGAAGCCCCTAAATACCAGAGCTGCAAGATAAAAAAAATATGTTTTCTTTGGCTTTTGCATAAATACATGCACAGATAAATGCATGCATACAGAGACGCATAGGTAGATAAATCCAGAAATACATGTATATATTCACTTATGCATACGTAGATAAATAAATGTCCATATATTACTTACAGACGAAACATGTACATATGTAAAGTTTATAAGAAATCTGCTACTGTAGGAGATGTTTCGCTGGTGTTGAGGTTTTGGTGCCTCAAACATTTTAGAGAATACTGGATGACATTCAAACTGAATATTATTAATATTATTTTCTTGTTTTCAATAGTGTTACTATTTGTAAATGTAGAAAAACAAATGTCAATCTTAAAAATTTGCTCAGGTATGTTTAAAGTCTGTTTTTTATTTTTAAAATGAACCAATTTTTAAATGCTGATACTTAAAAAAAACGAAAGAAAATAGAATAAAATGCTTTTTTGTATTGAAAAGCTCAGTTCTGTTTCTTTTGTTGTATTCACTGTTGAAAAACTGACAACATTTTTACTTCAAAAATTGAGGAAATGATCAAAAAAGGCAGCTGCTGGATGGCAACCTTAATAATACTGTGGTGGGAAAGTGTTAATAACAACTCCTCCATCACCAGTCCCCACCTGTGGGCTGTCTTGGACTTTGTCTGCGTTGGGACTGGGTGGTTTAAAACCAGCCAGCATCTCAAGCAGGTCGAAGAGGGTGGTGAGGTGAGGCTCCTGGAGGAGCAGCAGCATAGGAATGTGCTCCTTTTGAGGAGGAGGCAAACAGGAAGCGGGCAGCTGGACCCCGTCCCCTTTCCTCTCCCTCCGCGGAGCTCCCAAAGAGACAAACACCATCTGGGATCAAACACACAAGAATCAGCTTCACTATAAAACTTTGCTGCTACTGACGTGATTAGAAAGAAAACATGATCAGAAATGGAAGAAGAAACTAGAAAGTGACCTGCATGTCTTTGAAGCCCAGCTCGTGTAGAGTCTTTTCATCATAGTCTGTGGTGAGTTCATGGCCAGAGGAGATCATTCTAACTGGTCCCATCAAACCACCTGTAGGACAAGAAACAGACTTTATGCACCAACTGATGATGTTTCTCCCTTGTTGAGATTTAAAATCTCAAACGGAGACATAAAACTATCAAATACAACAAATAAGACGGCCAACATCAAGGACATGACTTGTCTTGGGATGAATGGGATGTGGGAGCATTGGGTTGGCTGACCTGGGAAATCTCCGGGCTGCCGGCCGCCCGGGCCGAACTCTTGCAGCTGAGCCTGCTGGTTCATCTGCTCCTTCTGCAGGTTCTCGTACCAGTGGGTCACCTCAGCCCTCAGGTCAGCTACCTGGTCGCTGGGATACATCTCAATGGTCATCTTTAAAAAACACAAACATGGAAATCAACTCTCAACCTCTCGGGTTTATTCTCTCGCCATGATTAGTCAGCCTTTATCTTTCCCAGTTTGAGAATCTAAGTTAAATGTAGGCGTTAGTGGGCTGAAGGTGGTAGGTTGTGGGTTCAGAGCTGGGGTCACCTTGTCAGGCAGACCAGCCGGCTGGCAGACAATCCTGAGCGGCAGAGACTGTTTGTCGCTCAGAGCCTTCAGATGGCTGCTGATTCCAGTGCCCTCGATCTGCCACTGTCGTAAGTGGTAAGCAAACCTACCGGAGCAGCACACATAACGCAGGGTTATCTTAATGTTTTATAGTCCTCAACTCTGGATTTGCAGGTTCACATTCAGAAGCCGGTGTGTACCTGCGCCGGAAGGCCTCCAGGTGTGTTTTGAGCATGAGAAGCCCCCTCTCAATGCTGGTCAGGCTGGAGTAAGCATCCTTTTCCAGGTTTGCTGAGGCAATCAGAAGGCTCTCCATACACTTCCTGATGAACTCCTGCTCCTTCTCCAGGCCCGTCTTTCCAGCTGTGGACATGCAAAATGAGCATTTCTTTCAAAAACACCTGATAAAATTAAAGTTAATTAGTTGATAATATAAAACCCTTTTCTCTGACCTACTGACTCAAACAGAAACATTTGCAAACATGAGCTTCATCAGCTGTTCATGTAAACATAAGCGTTTCACTGACCGTTGATGTAGTAGGAATTGATGTACTGGATTGCAGCGCGGCTGATGTCAGCAGACTGAGCTCTCAGAGCAATCCCCCACAGCTGGTCCATCCCACACAGCTGGACACACATACAAGTACATCAACCATCTTTAAAATCTACCAGGTCCTGATAAATCTCACCCATGTTCTGGCCACGACCTGCCTGGTAAATTATCGTCTACGGTCTATAAAATATTATCAAATGCACTCGGTATGGACTTCCAACCCAGGATGTAGCAGCTATTTTTGGTACCATAGGCTGAATTCATCCCACAATGAGGAAAAGGCAGAAAGATATATTATTAGCTTTTTGGAAAACTAACTGCAAGAAGAAGAATACTGTTGCACTGGATATCAAAGCATCTTTATAGCTAACTGATTTAATGCAGCTCCTACAGTAAAATACTCAGTTAGGGCTCTAGAGACACGTTCTTTTCTGTCTGGGGCCCTGAACACTCATGCTTTTATCTTATCTTGTATTACTGTAATTCTGTTTTTACTTGTTTCAACAAGGCGACTCGACAGACTTCAGTTCGCCCACAACAGCCTCATCACCCCTATTTTATCAAGACTTCATCGGCTTCTAGTCAAATTCATATTGACTTGAAAACTGTTAGTTTTGACTTGCAAAATGTCACATGGTCAGGGCCCCCCAGCTTACTGCGACTTGCTGTGTCTGTTCGGTCTTCAGGCCAGAGCCTCCTGAAGGTCCCAAAGGCCCGTTTTAAACCCGGGGACACCTGGCTTCTCAGGCGGTAGCCCTGTGATGGCCCCACAGAACAAGGCGGTAACCCCACACACCTACAGCTAGCTAGTTTATCATTTAACACCATTTAGTTTACATACTTGGTTAAAATGTTTTAGTTCTTTTTGTCTGCACGCGCATTAAGACACTACTGTATTTTCAACTGGAACTTCTGTTCTTGTTGGTTTAAGGTGTATTGGTTGCTCTTCCTGGTGCTGGGGGAGCCATGTGGAAGCTTGGGGGCAGACGTGAGCCTATCAAAGTCAAGGAACAGGAAGTGCCGTGGGCCTGAACCAAGCCAGCCGCTTCCAGTTCTTATGGTTGGAGCAACGGTTAGGATGCGTTTCAATTAGTTTATTTCTTATTTAAGTTTCTCTTTGTTACCTGTCGGTTAGGTCGGTTTGGTTTCTTTGTGTTACATGTCAACAGTTTAAAGTTACTCTGAGTCACAGTTATACCTTTGTTTTTGTTCATTCGTCCTCTTTTAAGGGTCCAGATGTTTTGTGAGTATTTTTTGGAGTTAATAAAACCCGTCCTTTTTGAAACCACCCGGGCTCCTTGTTTTTCACCAGCTCGGCCATCACAAGCCCCCAGACTCTGGAGTGACCTGTTTTTATTTATTCAGATTTGGTCATACTCTTATAAGAACCGAGCCAACCCTGGCTTTGGTTAACACTGTGTTTACTACTAACTGGGCTTAAAGATATGCTGGTTAGTAATAATTTATAGGTATAATTTTATTCTTCTTTTGTTTCTTTTAAATTTATCCCCCCTCTCTGTTTTTCTGGGAAAGGGTCTGTGGGGCAGATGTTTCTTTTTTTCCTCTTTGTTTCTTTCAGGTTCAAATAAAAAGAAAAACAATGGGAATACTGACACAAATACATTACACGTATGTAATGACTATTTTGCTTGTCAATGAGTCCATCAAAATATTAACAAAAAACAAGAAGAAGAATGATTGAAGGCATCACTGTGCATGTTTTGCTTCGGGAAGCTGAATGTGAGGGCTTGGGTACCTCACAGTTGGAGGCATTATCCAGTGTGCTGGTGGCGAGGCGAGCCAGGTTACAGAGGTGCTGAAAGAGATTGAGCCCTGTCATGCTGATGGTCTCTGGTTTCAGCTGGGGTATCTGCACACACAATTATACAAACACAGACCATCAACATGCAGCTGCTGTCACAACAGGGGTGCATCATTAAAAACACATCACTAATCCTCACGTCTACACTGACTTCCTGCAAGCCAAAGAATTGATTTTAAAATGCTGCTGACGGTGTTTAAGGCTCTGAATTGTTTCTGGTCCAAAACATAGTTCTGATCAGCTGACACCACTTGAGCCAGCGAGACTTCATCTGTCTCGAGATAGCCTCCATCAGCTCCATCGGTTTATCTGCTCCCAACATCTGGAACAAGCTACCAGAAGACCTGCAGCCAGGCCCACGTTTCATGGCTGCTCCGTGTCCTTCGTACCGTCTGCCATCAGGTTGTTTGGGTCTGCTGTGTGAAACTGAACTGCCTTTTAAGGATAAAAAGTTGTCTGAACTGAACTTCAGTTCTTTTAAATCATTGATGGTGATGATGATACTATACCAATTAATAAAAAAGCACTTTAGAAACAACAGCAAGGACCAACGGAAACAAATCATAGACACACAGGCTGCATGTAAAAGACAAAACACACAAACAAAAAGAAGTGAAAACAGTAATTAATTTGAAATAATAATAATACAAGGGTATATAAAAGCCAAGTAAATTTACAGTCAACCTCTCAGACCGGGCTGAAGGCCAGGGAGTAAAAATAAGTTTAATGTCAGCAAGTGAAGGACGGAGCTGCGTCATGTGAGAAGGGAAATCATTCCACAGTTTTGGAGCTAAAGTTGAAACGACCTTTCCACCTGCGAGTTTCAGATAAAACTCTGGTCCGCGGACTGGGCCGAGCAGGATGGTACATACTACACGTCTGCAGCAGCTCAGACGGACACCGAGCCAGAGCCTTTAAGAGGCTTAAAAACGATGAATTAAAAAGCAGAGTGGAAGTCTTTGAAGCCAAAACGAGGCTCTTTTCTGCTTGTACGAATTTAAGAAATGGACGGCAGCATTTTGTACCAGCTGTAGGCGAACTACGGAGGCCTGGCTGAGTACAAAGAGAAGAGCGAGCTGAGAGGTTACAAAGGTTATAAACCTGTTTCCAGATCATCCATCATCATGGTGGCATTGATAATGAGGAAGACCATTTTGGATTTCCAGTTTATCTCCATCTGTAACTCTTTATGTCTTGTTTTTTCTGAGCATGTACAGCACACGTTGGGCTGCCTTAGTTATCAAATGTGCTGTATACAAACTGCCCGTCTTTGCCTTACAGCTGGCTGTGGAAATACTGGGGCAGGGACAATCTGTCATGTATGCATGCAGCCGGTACCTTCTCCAGAAACAGGTGTTTGTACGTCTCCATCCCCATAGCGTGCTGGTCCTTGCTGCGGACCTGATTGAGGAACCAGTGCAGAGCATCATCGTAGCATTCAGCATCCTCCACTAAACAATGCCACAAGATATCCACCTGCTCCAGACTTAGCCCTGAAAGACAAACACAAATATTTACATCTCAGTCCAACCAGGAAATGAAACCTGACCCTTACATCTGGTAGAAATCCTTTCCTCACACTAACAGAAGACGTGTGTCTCAGTGAAAAGTAATCTGATCTGAACATCGACACTAAAGAGTTCAATAAAAATAATTAAGAAAAATGATTATTAATATTTTAAAGCAGTTTCTTCTTCATACCTTTAATTCATTTAAATGAAATTATGTAAAAAGAAAATCTGTTTCCTCAGAGGGAGAAGCTACAGTTCCCTCACAGCTGAATTTTGTTGGGATGTTAACACTTAAAATCAAACGCAAATTAATCCAGGAATCGTGCAGCTCAACGAGCAAGAGAACCGTCTTACTGAAGTGGTCTGGTGATCCCAGAGTGGAGAAGACGCAGGTGAGGAACTGCAGACGGACCTGGACCTCCGCACTGTGGCTGTAGCTGCAGCAGGACACAGTGTGTGTGTTATGAGTGTTTTCTGTGATCAATCCGAGCCTGAATGTGACGGAGAGAAGACGACAGACTCACAGTGCAAACTTGTGCCGTTGTTCTCGAACTTCCTGGATGTAATGTTGAAGGTTGTCAAAGAACAGTTTCATCATGTGCAGTTCCTTCTCCGCCCACCTGAAGACCAGCAACAACGTCAGCGCAGATCACAAAGAATCATATAAAACATCAAAGTCATTAAATATTAAATAAAGGACTCACAATAAATAAAAACAAAAAATAAGTCATTTGTAAATAAACATAAACCAATAAAATAAATAAAATGAAAATGACCAGAAGAGCTTTGCTGAAAATTTGCTGTGAAACAGACATCAAGGGGAAGGCTGAAATATTCATACGTCTATAAATACATTTTTTAAAATGACCATATTCCTAAAGATTTCAAGGCAAATATCGGCAATGGGCAGAGATGGCAGAGCTCAGACGCTCAGCCCTCGCGAGCTGAATGGAGGCTAACTGTTAGCAGCTGCTCCTTCAGCCTAGAGAACGGTCCTGGTCTAGATCAATCAGTGCTGCTGGCACCTCATGCTTCCTTGGCCCTGTCCAGGGGGGGTAAGGTGATCCAGAAAGGAGGTTTAACGAGTCCTGTGATAAACCTGTGCTCCAGGTTGCTACATCCTCCAACGTGTTAACCTGCAACACCTGCTTGAAGGAGCCATGACAACCCTGTGTGGGTTACGCCAGTGTGTGCACGTCCACGGAAAACCTACAAAAGGCATCCCCCACGGAGCCCTGAAATCACAATGAAAATACCAAAACAGGAAAACAGCTGCATCTGCCTCCGCCCGCTGGGCGAAGGACTTCCAGTAGATGTTATACACATGGTAGCCTACAGCTGGCATCTAATACTAAATCTGATCAGCATATTATAAGCAGATGTAACCCAAGCGTACCTGGGTCCAAGTGAAAGCAAACTAAGGAAACATTCTTCAGATGGGTCAGAATTTCCCATCTGCACCTTAGAAAAAAATCCTCCAGTAGCCAATAATTTCCATGTAGCTGTAGGCTCAGCGCAGAGTGGTATACCTATTTCACAGCCAATAAGAAGACGTCGGTGGGGTGGGGCCACCACAACAACCCCTCCCCACTGGAGGAGCTCACGTTGAGCATCAACCAGGACCCCCGATGATGAGGGGCATCCTGAGGGGTTACACCATCAGATCCAGGCCCAGATGACTGCAAAGTAACCCTATAATGTCTACCTGCAGCACCAGATCGCAAAGGCGGACCTGGAAATGGAAAACTTTGAACTGAAGATGAGAAATCCATGGAGCTGTAGGCCAACATGTCAGTGAATGACGACATGGCATAACAAAGAGTTTCTCTTTTCAGGTAATGAAGCATGCAATAAGAAGCTGCCAGACATTAAGTGAAATAAAAAATATCGAGTTGATCACGTTTATGGTGACCTTCCTGCTGGAGACAAGTTGGGCATATCCTGAACAAAACCTACCCCCTACCAAGCTATGTTCACGATTCTGTACCAACTTACCTACTTCAGCCATTTTGGAACAGAAAACCAAGATTACCGTTTAGTCTAAGTTAACATCGCCAGCTCAAGGAGTTAACCTGCTTTTTGGAATACCCCCAAGATGGATGGTGGTTAGCACACATTAACTCAGCAGGAGCCAGTACTGGCAGCTAACCATTAGCGCCAGCTGGCTTGTCCTGAAGAGTAACCACCCAGCCGCCATCTTCCCACAGCCAGCATCGCCTTTCGTTTCATTCATTCCTCACAGTGCCTGTTAAACAGCAACACATTCCCTGCTGTGCCTCGCAGAATCTTCCGCTAGTAAAATGCTTACAGTGGATAATCTGCATGCTCGGGCTGGGACACACTGCCTGCACAATTTAAGAATCTGGCCATATCTGGGAATTATGGTGTGATAGGTGAAGAGAAAAAAAAGTGGAAAAGTCAAGTTCCTTCTGCATAAAAAATATACTGAAACAGGCTTTTTTCTGTTCTTGTTTTTTCTCGTTTTCCTACGTTGATGCAGGACACACAGGAAAACACACCGTAGGCTGATTCTGGGTCGCTATGGTGGCTTTACTTACATAGTTATCCAGTGAGTGTCGTAGCTGGAGCCAAACTGTTGAAAAGTGCCAAAAAGCTTCGGTAGTAGACGCAAAGAAATCACAACTGACCTAAGGGAAGAGAAGGATACTGTCACGATTTTCCACAAGGACCAAACAAGGCGGAAAACAGGAAAACTGGGAAGCTTTTCACCTCCCTTTATGAACAATAACAAGAAGATACTTTGGGATATTTTTTTTAATTGAAGTTGTATGTAGTACTTGAGAGTAGTCCGTGTAGGTCTTAGAAGAATCTCACGGTTTCCTGACAGATGTGCTAAAGCCAAAACCTTCTCCACACCGAGTCACCACGGCAGCAAAGTTCTTCCAACATCAGAAATTTCCTCGTGGGTGAATACTGTGTTCACACTGAGCCACTTCTGGTTCAAACCGTTTCCTTCGTATACCAGCAGAAGGGCGACGGGTCAACTAGACCCCAGCCTGCGATTAAAGCACGATGAGTGTTTTATAACCCGAAATGTTTCAAATGGTGAAAAAAAACTAAAACGTGGGTCAGCATGGAAGATCCGATTCTCCAAACCAGGAGTGTTTCTGTCCTGATGTGTTACTGTGTGTTGGTGGTTTAGTTTTACTGCCCTGTGTTTACTGCCTGGCTTCCTGGCTTATTTTTGTAGTTCTTCCTCAGGTGTGTCGCATTGTTTCATTTTCCTGTTAGTTGTTGTTAGTTGTGTTCCAGTTATATACCCGCTGGCTTAAGTCCGTTTTTGTCCGATCTTTGCTGAGTTCAGTGGTTCATTTATTAAAACTTGTTCCTGCACCGGTCTGCGTCCTACCTGCCTCAGTCCTACCTGCGGGTCCTCACCCCCCAGTGATGGTGTGACGAAGCCCTGTGAACGTGTTGAGTCTTTGTGGCCAATTTCTTCACCAAAAGTTTCACTGCTCGAGGCCGTTAAACAGCTCATTTGGTAGTACTGACATCTGCTGGTCATCGGATGTCCAGCAGTCCTCCCACCATACCGGTGCTACGTAAAGACGTAATGACAACACTGTACTGTATTTGAAATATTTTAAAATATACAAATAAAGTCTTTTTTTTTTCCATCTATTGGAGATATTGTGGAAACTGCTAAGAAGCCACTCGGAAACAATCTCTCACTTTTGAGGACAACCACGTGTGGTTTAATGAATAATCAGCAACATACTAACAACATGGCGGTGCCCCTGGAAAACATCTCTCCTGGGAAACCTCGCCTTCAAAGTAACAACGCTGCTCGGGAGCCCCATAAAGGTACGCAGGGTCAGGGTGAACCTACTGGTTACCACCTCGTCTACATTTTCCAGGCTGTGCGTGTGCACGGTGGTGGCAGGACGTGCTCGTGTGGCTGGGACATCAGGTGAGAGGGAGAGTTGTGCTTAACTGTGTTCAGGCTCTGGTCATCCCTCTTCTTTGATGAAACTTCACCAACCAACAAGGGACTGGAGAAGCAGCTTAAGGGCCAGTTTGTAGAAGTGAGCATACAGCTGATGAGTTTCAGCCAAAATGAAGGAGATTACAGTTAAAAACCAGAGATGAGGGGCACATTACATGGCCTGGGCTTTTTTTAAACCGGATGATGCCAGTGGACAATTCTGGTAAAAAACAATGAAAAAACAGAACAAAGTGCGACAGAATCTGTGGCTCCTACCGATGATGGGCCAAGTTGTCAAGGCAACCTTCGATGAAGCGCATCCGGATCTGTCTGTCGGTGAACCAACACACCAACGAACACAGCAGCTTCTCTGCTTCATTGATCAAACCCTCAGACAGGTGAATCTAAAATGAAATCACACAGATTAACACTGCAGCTCTGAGTAAGATGCTTCCATTCTGCATCATTTCACGCTTTGACTCACACTTCCAGTTGACTCAATGAGTCACACACTCATCAAAAGTAATGGAGAAAAGGTTGATATTTAAGTGTGTGAAAATGTGTGTGACCTAAGAGAATAATCTGACTGAAGCTCTTTTAAACACAGACAATAAATCTACAAGTCATTCTCTTTGGGGTGGTTTGCTGGTCCGTCCTCTGTTAACCAGCGATCAAAGACATAATGAGACTAAAATCGTACCGCATCTTCATCCTGGACCAGGTCCCAGAGCAGAGTGTTCCCCTTCTTACAAACATTGTCGAGGTTGATGTCAGTCACAGCATGGCTGGAGTACTGATGTTTATGGACAGCAGGACCTGTAGAAATATAAACCATTCACATGGTTAGCATCTTTGGATCTGGTAGGTTAGCCTTTATTAACTTGTTGAAAGTTTAAAAAACAAAACAAAAAAACAGATTAATTTAATTTGAAGCTCTTGAGCGTGGCTAACCTTGCACCAGGTGCTCATGATAGATGGAGGCCAGGTTGGGTAGGTGCTGCTGAAGATGGGAGCTAAGCTCAGCGTGGGAGTTGATTTGGACCAGCTCTTCCTCACAACCCGATTCCTCCCCGTCAAAGTCGGCCATGTTCTTCTCTGACTTGGCACTGACCTGGGAGCTGCTGCAGCTTACATCATCAGCACTCAACATGTCCTCCACCATGGGACTGAGGGAGGAAAGGAGGTTTGTGAAGCAAAGAAAGAAGAAACGTAATTAAATATCTGAAAAAAACTACGATGTGTAGGTGGCACTGCAGGCAACATGACTAGTACAGTCCTACCCTTCGTGATGGTGATGATGGTGGTGATGCTGGGGCCCGATGAATCTACGACAGCCGAAGAGTTCACTGCCCATGGCCTCTCCTAGGAAGTTTCCAGGTCTTGGCATACAGGGGGGCTCCTGAGGTCCCTGAACCATCTGTGAGGAGCTGATGTCTGTGGGCTGTTGGTGGGGCTCTGTCCCCTCTGGCCGAGCAGATGATGATGCAGAGCAAGCATCCAGCATCCTCATGTGGCTATCTAAAGATGCTGATGCTGCTGTTACCATGACAGCAGTCGTCTCTGGACTGAAGGGAAGGACTTTAGATTTGGCCCCTCCCCCAGGGCCAATGTGCCCCACCCCATGGTTCGTCCCCTCACCGAGAGCCTCTCCTGCTATCCTCTTCCTCGACTCAGTTTGATCTCTGGCCACATTCTGCTGACTGCCTTCAGCACCTGAACCATTCCCCTCGTCTTCTTCCTCATCGTCATCCTCGTCATCATCATCATCTTCCTCTTCTTCATCATCTTCCTCTTCCTTTAAGGCCTCGCTGTCTGCCATGTCGTCAGAGTGCATCTCACTGCCAGGGCTGCCAGCTGATTGGCTGGCTCGGCTAGAGGCAACTTCGTTACTGGAGGCTTCGCTGCGGCCGCTGCTGCTGCCCGGTCCACTGCTGCCCTCCTCCACGCTGTTCGCCGTCTCATCGGAGCTGCCCTGCATCGACTCCTGAGAAAACAACACCACTCTCCTCAGACCTGCAGTTAGTTGAACGGAGCAGTTTAACCCTTAAAACTCCAAGTAATTATTTGCTATTTTTGGTCCGTCTGTTCTTTTTGTGTTTTGGCATGTAGAAGCTCAACCCTTAATCCCAGTCAACATCCAAACATTATTGTTCTGGACAGCCTCAGCTGTCAGATTGGGAGGTAAAATGATGTAAAATGAATGTATGAATAGATATAGCAGCATAAAGACCAGAAGAAGAAAGCAGAATTTATTAGTAACAGAACTTTGTAGAAATAACACACAGACCAACAGTGACCAAACCTTTTCTCATCTCATCGTTCTCTCAAGTTTTGGCTTTCAGGAGAAAAAATATTGTTATTGAAACAAACACACAACAGAAACTATTTCCATGTTTCCACTTTTTCCTCATTTCCAGTTATTCCTGCTACTATTTACCTGCTATCCTCACTAAACCAACTCCAGCTCAGCTGCTTTGTGGCGCCACCGTGCATCAGAAACGTCTTCTTGGCTTTATTCCAGCCATAGAGGAGCATTATTTTTCTTTTTTTCAAACACACAACATTCTGCTTGTTGATCTTTGGCTGCTCCTGATTGGACGTTACCATCAATCTAAGCTCTCTGATTGGTGGAAAGTCTGACAGGAAGTGGCTTCATCATCATGTCCAGGTCTAAATAGAGGTTTACTAGCAACGTGGAAGTGACAGCAATCGTTTTATTATAAAAATGTGATAACTAATGGTGTTATCATGGATTATTGTAGATTTACCACATAGCCTCTGTGTAAACACGACATTTTCAGGCTTGATTGTAAACCTCCAGGATGGGATATACGTGTAAATGCCTAGAAAACTTCCATAGATCACCTAAAGTTTAAGTTATCCATCTCATTTACCCCACACAGTTACACACTACACTTCCTGAGAAACTGTTCATGATATAAGCGCTGGGGGGCGCCGGCGATCCAGCAGAGTTTTCAGGGTTCACTTTCTACTTTCTAACATTCAGATGGGTGAATCTAACGTGTATGCTCCAGGTTTGTTTATATTACAGTGGAAGCCATTGCATGTGAGTAAAATCTGGCATCCAGCGTGTAAAACAAGACAGTTGTCTGTAATGTACAACGTCCTAACAGGTCCACGAAGCTGCCTCGGGGACAAATGGAGAATAGTTTATTTCTAGCCTCAGAGGGTGGTGCGTATCTGAAAAGGGCTATACCATGGATCCCCAATCCCCGAGGGCCACTGTCCTCCAGGTTTAAGATGTTTCCCTGCTGCTACACACCAGACCAATTAATGGGTCATTCTCAGGCTGATGCTTGACATCAAGCTGTTGGAGATCCATTTAACCAGTTAATAGAATGGGCTGAAGGGTACAGGCTTGATCAACAGAAAACACAAACGTAGCTGCACTAACTGTGGGCTTCATCCACCATGTTGAGCCTCATGTTTGCAGCTGCTCAGTAGAGGACAGTCTTTTCACACTCAGAAAACACCACTGTTGTATGTTGTCAGATGAAATCGTGGATTTCTGCAGAAACTTTTCCAGGTTCTGGCTGATGCTGGTTCTCATATAAAGGACAGTTTGTGTTTTATGTTAGCAGAAGTAAAGAAGACTGAAGTATTAGCTAGATGAACGGATTCACGTAGTAAGGGTTCATCTTTATGCTCTCTAACTAATTAGTCTTTTGTTTCCCCAGTTAGCCTGATTACTGGTTTTCTTCTGGCTACACAGCTGTTCAGTCCTCGAGTTCCCTTCACGTTGTTCATGAGGACCTGTTACTTTTCTTTTTACAGACACAGAAGTTGTTTGCTTCATAAAAATCGTCTCATTTTTGTCTCTTTAAAGTTGTGTGTTGGTAAGTTTACCTCTGTATCGGACAGCCTCTGCTGGCTCCTCTTGCTACCAGTGACCATCATCTGATCCTCCATCTCCATGTCGCTGCCTCCGCTGTGCTGAGTGTCACTGTTGTCACTGCTGTCTGGACTGGCAGCTGCTGAACCTAAGACCAGGCAACATGAAGGACTTTGAGCCATACAAACTTTGATTTAAAGCTTATTTCATGTCTTCGTTTTGCTCCTGCAAAAACCTTACAAAATATTATGCAACTGTTTCTGCAGGCTTCATAAGAAAGAAGAATCGGGGCTGACCTTTCTTGTTCCCCATTGGGATGTTGGTTTTCAGCAGGGAGGCAAAGGAACTCTGTTTGGAGAGCTGAGCCTTTGCAGCAAGCGCATTGTTCCACAGAGCCTTGATGAGCATGGAGGCCAGGTATAATGTCTGAAGAAGAGGGTGACACTGGCTTTAAAAACCCATTAAAAACAGTATGATATTCACAGGGTGGGATTTCTGAGGGTTTTTTGGGCTGTGTGAGTAAAACAACCTGCTCGGTATGGGCACTTGGATGCAGGCCAGACACCAGGTTTAAGACGTGACGGAGAGGCCCTGGGTCCAGGTTTTTAATGAGTGATGGGAAAAGGTCATGGATGTAGCGGCTGCAGTGCTTCAACTAAAAACATTTGAAAAAAGACAAATAAAAGCTGCTGTAACTTTGAAAGAAAGAATGATATAAATAAATTTACTTTTAAGAAGAAGCCAGTCGGCACTGCTGCTTCTATCTACAGGCAACACTGAGAGAAGGAATATCTCATGCTCAGGACATTTTGTGTAAAGTGAAACAAAGCTGTGAGCAGCCAGGTGTAAATGTCTCTGTCTTACCTGAGCTGCAGCCCAGATACAGTCTACATGTTGGGTGCTGAGTCGCCCCTCCGCGGCCAAGAAGTTCAGGATCACCTGGCACTGCTTGATGATCTAGAAAACAAGCAAGCACATGAAGCGTTGGGAGAAAATACGCCTTCATCCATCCACTACAATGTTCAATTACAGCAGAACGAGAGGGACAAATTTACTCTGAGGTCACCAAGTTCTCACCTCAATGTGCAAATTCGGTCCAAATATGTGCTCCACTATGTTGTTCTGGATCAGCCAGTCAGCCAATTCCTTCGCTATGGAGCTGAAAGGACAAAGCACAATCTCACCGAGATGTTGGGTGAAGCCATACGCGAGGTAGCGGGACCTTCAGTAACTTACGTTTCTGTGTCTGACACGAGGGACTCGTTGTTGCACACGTCGTTGAAGGTGTGGAGCTGATTCTGAGGAAAAACAGATACGATGAAAGACGTAACACGGGACAGCTGGCTCGGTACGCAGCTATGTCATCTGCATGAATGACCTGCACGTCATCATTTCCATCATGGTTTTATTGACTGGTTTCATGCACTTTATAAAGGGGAATAATGGGTTCTCCATGGATTAGATTTATATTTATGTTGTGCTTTCTTTTAAGATTATGGGTGGAAATGACACCCTGCTGAGAGACGACAGATGGAAGTAAAAGGATAAAACATTTTTACATCCGTGTTCGTTAAAGTGAATGGTCCTTAAATAATTTAAAAAAAAGACATTTCTGATGAAAAACTCCTTTAAGTAGTACACTAAATCTCTTCATAAATACAACTTAAAGTAAAACTGCAAGCAGGCTCATTAAGTCAATGAACGTGTTATTCTAGCTGAAAAGGGGTTCAGGTTCGTGTTTTCAGTGTGACTCACTGTGATTTGGCTGAGTCCAGCCAAACGCATGGTTAGAGTGGGAGACATGAAGTATTTGAAGGCGAGGTCCAGGCTCTCCTTGTCGAAGCACAGCGTGCTGTCCAGCGGCTCTTTCACCGTGCTCCACATCAGGTCGGCCATGTTGCGAGCAGCACTCTGCCGCAGCTCCTGGTCTGAGAGCTTACACAGATACCTGCACACACAACTCTGGTATTACCCCACTGGAGGAAGAGGAAGACACGTGTAACAATAACCAAGACAGGAAACTTTGTGCGCATGACATGCTCCAATATCTTTATCTAGCATACTTAATGGCAGAGAATCTTCAACCAGACTGGTGTTTGGGACATTAAACCCTCGACTGGGTCGTTTTTTGTGAGTTTAAATAGCTTATTAGACTTTGGGTTAAGCACAAGGAAGCAGAGGAAGAACAACTTTGGTTAAGGTCCTTTTCAGAAGATGACACAGAGGTTGTTGCCATGGTGATAGGAGCTCTTCTGACCATCAAATGTGTGCCGCTTCAGTGTTTGTAGGACTAGGTATAAATGAGATAGATGCACTAGCAGAACGAGAGCGAGGACAGAAAAAAAGAGACCGAATAATCAGCTCAGAACGGAGTAAACCACCACATCACATCCTGCAGCGGCAAACAGCAGCATTTTAACGTTAGAGGAGTAAAAGTCTCAAATCTGACAGAGACACAGGGATTAGATGGTTACTGTTTTTATCTACTGACTTTTCTTTTCCTTTATCTTTTGTTTTATATTCTTAATTCTGCTTCTTATTCGGGATGCTTCCATGTCTCTGTAAAGAACATCACCCTGTCATTGAGCTGGGCTATACAAATAAACTTGCTGACTGGGTCATTCAGTATGGCGTCAAATGTTTTATATCTGGGTGGAAAAAATGCAGAATGATAGCATCGGGGGATGAGAGGTGTTAAATATACGGCCCGCCCAAAAACAAGTCACACTAATATTTCATTGGGCCTCCCTGATGTTTGATTCCAGCAGCTTTCGCTGTGTCATTGTTTCCATAAGCTTCTGCAACTTCACAAGACTTATTTCCATCCATTCATTTTCCACCGAGATCTGGTATTGATGATGGAGAGTCCGAGCACTGCACAAAGCCTTCTCCAGCACATCCCAAAGATTCTGGACTCTGTGGTGGCCGATCCATGTGTGAACATGACCTCCTCCTTTGGACACATAATGTTGCTAAACCCATTCCTGACCTCCTGCAGCAACCCCAGGTCATAGACTGCCCCCACAGGCTTATACAGTAGGAACTAGGCATGATGGCTGCATCCCTTCATCCTCCTCTCTTCTTACCCTGATGCTCCATCACTCTGGACCAGGGTAGACCTGGACTCATCAGACCACATGGCTCCAGAGTCCAGTCTTTCTGCTCCCTAGCAACCTGAAGCCTTTTTCTCCGGTTAGCCTCACTGATTAGTGGTTTTCTTCTGGCTCCACAGCTGTTCAGTCCCTTGAGTTCCTTCACTGTTCATGTGGAAATGTTCTAACTTTCACTATTAAACATGGTCCTGAGTTCTACTGCTGTTCTATTTTATTTCACCAAACGTTTAAGGGGGTAAAATCACACCAGGATAGTCCACTGGACTTGGTCCGATCAGGGACTCGGTTCACTAAGGGAGTCTGGTGGGGGCGTGCATTATACTTCCGGACTAAGATTGTGTTTACTCTGCACTTCTCAAACGAAGCAAACCTTTTAAATAACGTGTGTGACATGCAGCGAAGATGAAAGCTCGTTCATCCATCGGCTAATGCAGAACAACGGCGGCTTCTAGTAAATAACAGCTAAATGTGGAGCAGCATCAGATCCTGGCGGTCTCGGGTTGATCACATTTCTATCCAAACTTTTGTAGAGTATTTCATGTCTGACCGCGAACTGTTTCTCCCGTTCATCGTCCCACATGCGCGTATGTTGTGGTTGGGTTTATCTGGAATGCCATGTGCTGAACCCACAATGCACTTGGTTTGTAGTCCACTTGAAGCAGACGGAGACCTGAGTCTGATTCTGTTAGAATCAGAACCACAAACGAAGTGGACATCCAAGCCAGCGAGCTAGAGCTCCAATCAGAAAGGCTGTTTTTCCTGACTGCATTTCTTCCTGGACGATGGTTTCCCACTATCATTTAAGTTTTTAACAATGCGTTGGACAGTTCTTGAACCAGTTTTAGTAGTTTCTGCATCTCAGTTTTCTTTGCTTCTGAAACAGATCAGCATCTTCTCTACGACCACAGGATGTGTCTTGAGATTTGGTTGTTGAAGAAGTGAGAATCTACTCGTTGCATCATCTGGGGTTAGATACGTTGCTGCCAACAGAAACATCCACCACCATCCATCCAGTAGGAGGCTCTGACCTACCGACAGTATCTGCTTAGTTAAATGCAGCGGGGGACTCTTTGCTTTGGACGGGCAGTGTAAAAGGGTTACTC
The DNA here is from genome assembly GCF_017639745.1 of Melanotaenia boesemani. Lineage (NCBI taxonomy): Eukaryota > Metazoa > Chordata > Actinopteri > Atheriniformes > Melanotaeniidae > Melanotaenia > Melanotaenia boesemani. Next base: position 1,228,044 of record NC_055685.1, read on the forward strand.
CTCAGCTGATTACAAGAGAAGAAAGAAGTCTTTCAATATCCAGGTAAAAATGTGCATTTAAATGCTCTTCTCCTTGTTTGTGGGACCAGTAAGCAGGTGTCACAGAGTTGTCAGGGCCACTGCTTTTATTTCATGATTAGGGCGAACGGTTACCTCTGTAAACTCACCGTATGACGTAGGTGCGGAACGGTATGATGTGCTGCATAACTGCAGGAATGTGCAACCATATTCGTATCTGTGGAACGAGCCAAAAGCAGGATTAGTAAATCACCATATTCACGTCATCATACATTTTCTGATACACATATTAAACATAATAATAAGGTAACAACTCATGTCCGCCACAAACATCCAAAATGAGCACGGTAAATTAAATCTCAGGTTAGTTTTAGGTGCCACCGTGCAGAGTACTAGAATCTGTGCTGCATTTAAGATGCCAGACAGGAAATTTACTGTTCACGCATTAAAACTCACATTAGAGACGATGGTGATGAAGGCATGAGCAATGGGGAAGGGGAGGGTCTCTGGAGTGCCCCATTCAAAGCACTCCTTCATCAGGGAGAGGCCATGTTTGCCGCAGAACAGACAGACATAGCGCAGGAGGTGAAGCGGCACCTCCACGTCCTGGTCAACAAACACATCACACTTACAGTCACAAGCTCATTTAAAGTTGCTTTTTTACATTAACCACATGATATTCACACAATAAATATCCAACATGACAAGAAGCTCTCCAGTAAACACAAGTTTACATTTTCATCTGTGCAACAAGAGAAAAAGCTGCAAACTTCTGATGTTTTGAGGTTCTAACCTGGCTCAAACTTAGTAGCGCAACACTTTATGCGAGTCAGCTTATCCTGAGGCAGCTTAGCATGTAGCAGAAGGCTGAAGCTATCCAACACACATCATCTAGATCAGGGATCGCTTTCCGGTCCTCGAGAGCATCCTGCAGGTATTGGATGTTTCCCTACTGCAAGATCTGATTTAAATGAAATTTAATTCAAATCCTTTATTGTCCCCAGAGGGAACTGATTTTACAGCCAGAACACACACATAGGACAGACAACACATCAAAACATCAAAAAACAAAGTCAGAACCAATGGATGTGTCAAAGAAGAGATTCACACAATTCAAAACAACAAATGAGAATGAAAATCACAGCTAAAAACAAATAGAACAACTCTGTCACGTTAGGCCTTTACTGTTAAATAGATGAACAGCAGGAGGGACAAAAAGAGGCCTTGAAGCGACGGCCCAAAGGCAATAAAATAAACTCAATCTGGAGAGGGCGGTTTAATATAGACAAGCTTTCCTCACCACATTTTTGATAAAAATGGCCAGAAGGCCTCCTGCTGGGATCCAGAAACTTTGCCAGCAGCTTTCACAAAACGACCCAAGAATAATACAAAAAAAGATAAAACCGATTCAGTTACACTTTTAAAAAGAAAAAGAGAGAACATTTTAGTGCAAGCATTAAAAGACCTCGTCTTTCTTAAAAAGAAAAACCTCTTATGAACCTTTTTTGAGCTTAAGTCAGTGTGAGACTCAAAAAAATGGATCTCCAACAGCTTGTTGTCACGTTCTGCACAAGTCTGTTACTGAGCCATTCACCTGGACGTGCTGCTGCAGGGACACATGCAACACCTGCATGATAGCGGGGAACTACATCTTATCTACAAGCAGCCAAGTTTCCCAGCACAGGACAGAAAGCGGTATTAGTAGTATGCAAACAGTTCACATCAACTCGTAGTTTTAGAGAACTGTGGTACTTTTCTTCAACCAGCTTCAATAGCAAAAGACTGAATACTGAGCATCATGAGGCTCCACACATAATGATAATGTGGGCATGGACAATAAACCAGAGGACAAGACATTTGACATTACTTATCTAAACAGACATCTGAGTCATGATGAACGCATGAACTTGATCATTACGGGCATTACTTATAGCGGCAAAATGAATGTTATAAAGACAACTAAAAACAAATCAACAGCTACGCTGGATAAACCTCACAGTTTAATGCTCAGCTTCGCCATCACAGGGCTCTAGAGGCTTCAAAAACGCGTTGAGTACAACTCTTTTTCCCTTGGTAGCACCGGTGCTCCCAGCACTTCTCAGGTCTGGGTGTTGGATTTGATCTCCCTGAACGTCTGCCTGTGTATTCTGTGGTCATCAGTGGGAGCCGATGATGTCCAGGATGCTGAAAAAGCTTTGCAGAGTTTCACAGTCAACCTGGAATCAGCTGAAATTTGCTCATATGTGGATGAGATCAGTTATCCCCCCAGTTTCAGAGCTTTTGATGGTGTCCGAGCCAAATGAAGAAAAGCTGGATGACAGTTGAAGGAATTTTGACTGATGCAGCACAAGTTTCCCCCAGATGTTCAGCAGCGGCTAAGAAGCCCACAGAAAAACCTAAAGCTCCGTTTCCACCAACGGCTCTGTGCATGTTTGCAGCTACACAGGCGAACACTAGGAAGGGAGCCAGGATATCCGACAAGACCTGTCCTATTGTTTTTAGGACCCTGTCTTACCCTAAAGGGTGGAGCTTAACACACTGCAATCTGCTGACCGGTGGAAAGAATCCTCACTTCCTGTGTGACTCAGCATTAAGACCAGAGCGGGAACAAGTCCATGTTTATATGTGCTGATTCTTTAAAGCCACGTGCTGGATGGCCAACCTGCATCGCTTCTGTGTGGCATTCTTCTTCATTATAATTGAAGAAAGGTGTCACGTTGCTAGGATGCATCAATCACTATGCAGCTGTTACGCTACCTACCGGTGGGCTGAGGAAACCCAGCAGAGGTCAGGATTTACCAAACCACACCGCCCCGGACCCACTGGTAGAAACGGGTCTCAACGCTTCGCCATTCTTCAAAAGAGAAAAAGCTGAAGCCATTCCTGGTGAAGCTTCAAGCTGAGAACATACTGAATGCAAGTAGGAAACAACCAGAAACGAGCGCAGCCTTCATGTGTGCTGGAGCTGCACTCGGAGGCTGACCTGGACCCGATCCGAGGAAAGATTATCAATCGCCAACAAAACTACAGATAAGAGAAACTGGTGTTTCTGGCTGGTTTGTGGTATAAAATACAGCCAACAAGGAGCTGCATTTCACCAAATTAAAGTCCAGGTAGATTATTCTCATGAAGATTAAACGTGAATCCAGAGGAGGGAAAGTTTCAGAAGCAGCAGAGCCTCATGATCCATTTCAAAGTTTGACACCTTGTTTCATTCAGTTCAGTGAAGCACTTAAAATAAAGAGACTTTTTCCTCAACCTCACTCTTGTTCACAGTAATTTAAGTAACCATCAATGATGATCAAAAGGTATGAAAGATGCTGAGAGCGTCACGGTGCGCCTCACCTTTGTGGTAGTGCACCGGTGTGAAGGGTCATTCTGGGGCCCGGACACAGTAGCTGAATTATAAGTGAAAACAGGAACTCGCTCATGACCGAGACACTACTTACTGCAGCACAAGGATTACAAGGCAGCTTAAAAGATGCTCGACATCTACGCTAGATACACCACAACTTCAGGCTTGGTTCCACATCACAGAGCAGAGCTGGTCCCCAAACGCATCATCAGAGGCTATTCTTTTTAAGAGCGTTGAGGTCTTTGAAGGTCTGCACTGATAGGTTTTCTCTCTTTTACTGAATCGGTTCTATCCTTCGGTGTCGGTGCTGCTTCGGCAGCCTTAGTCTGGGCAGGTTAGTGAAAGCTGCTGGATCCCAGTTTCCACTCGTCTTCTACTGAAACGCTCATATACTGAAGTTCCCAGATCGCCCTCTCTACAGTGAGTTTGTTGTGTTGCCTTCAGGTGGTTGCTTCAGGCCCCGTTCAGGAGGACAAAAAGATTTAAAGAGTCGTTTCTTCCTGCTGCTGTTCACCTGCTAAACGGTAACGGCCATTAAGGTGACAGAGTTGTTCTTTTTATTTGCTTTCAGCTGTTTTCATTTAACTTATTTTAAGCTCATTTATTGTTTTGGATTGTGTGAATCTATTTTTTGACATATGCCATTGGTTCTGATTTAGTTTTAGATGTTTCTGTCCTCTGTTTGTTCTCGGGTTGCAAAACCAATTTCCCTCCATAAAGGATAAAGGATTTGATTTGATTTGATCACGCCGATTTAAATTAGCAGAAACCCAAAATAGACAGGCTGCAAAACACATGTAGCCCACAGATGTTGTTTTCTTTCTGCACATCCTGAAAAGTCAAAGCAGTTTCATCATGTGTCTGTAAGCTTAGCTCATACAACCTGTACATGCAGTCTGCACAGAAAACCAAAGGACTTTCCATCATTTCAAACAAATCTGCTCCTCTAGAAGCTCACAAGAAATGAAACAAACTACACTGCTCACAAAAATTAAAGGAGCACTTTAAAGAAACACATTAGATACATCAGATCTCAATATGAAGTTGGATATCTATACAAATAACGACAGGGCAATGTCTTAGGAACAAAAGGATGCCAAGTCTTTTAATGGAAATAAAAGTTTTCAGCCTACAGAGGGCTCAATTGTGTAGACACCCTAAAATCAGAGTGAAATGAAGATGTGGCAGGCTAGTCCATTTTTTCAAAAACTTAATTTCTGCAACTCAAAATGCTTTTCAGTATCTTGTGTGGCCCCCACGAGCTTGTATGCATGCTTGACAACGTCGCGGCATGCTCCTAATGAGACGACGGATGGTGTCTTGTGGCATTTCCTCCCAGATCTGTGTGAGGGCATCCCTGAGCTGTTGTACAGTCTGAGGAGCAACTTGGCGGCGCCTAATGGATCGAAACATAATGTCCCACACATGTTCTATTGGGTTTAAGTCAGGGGATCGTGAAGGCCATTCAATTGTTTCAATTCCTTCATCCTCCAGGTACTGCCTGCATACTCTTGCCACATGAGGCCGGGCATTGTCGTGCATTAGGAGGAAACCAGGACCTACTGCACCAGCGTAGGGTCTGACAATGGGTTGAAGGATTTCATCTCGATACCTTATGGCAGTCAGAGAACCATTTCCTAGGCAGTAGAGGTCTGTGCGTCCCTCCATGGATATGCTTCCCAGACTATCACTGACCCACCACCAAACCTGTCATGTTGAACGACGTTGCAGGCAGCATAACGTTCTCCTTGTCTTCTCCAGACTCTTTCACGTCTATCACAGGTGCTCAGGGTGAACCTGCTCTCGTCTGTGAAAAGTACAGGGCGCCAGTGGCGGAATTGCCAATTCTGGTGTTCTTCAGCAAATGCCAGTCGAGCTCCACGGTGCTGGGCAGTGAGCACAGGGCCCACTACAGGACGTCGGGCCCTCAGGCCACCTTCATGAAGTCTGTTCCTGATTGTTTGGGTAGAGACATTCACACCAGTGGCCCTCTGGAGGTCATTCTGTAGGGCACGAGCAGTGCTCAGCCTGTGCCGCCTTGCACAAAGGAGCAGGTATCGGTCTTGCTGATGGCTTGAGGACCTTCTACGGCCCTGTCCAGCTCTCCGAGAATAACCACCAGTCTCCTGAAATCTCCTCCATGTTCTGGAGATTGTGCTGGGAGACACATTAAACCTTCTTGCTGCAGCACGTGTGGATGTGCCATCCTGGAGAAGTTGGACAACCTGTGCAACTTCTGTAGGGTTAAGGAATCGCCTCATACTGCCAGTAGAGATGATTACTCAAGCCAAAACCAGCACAAGTGAAAAATCAGCCAAAAAAGATCAAGAGGGAGAAACTTGAAATGACCTCCACATGTAAAACCAGTCCTGTTTTGAGGGTTTTCTGATTGTTGCCACTGTGGTGCACCTGTTGTTAATTCCATGAACACCAATACAGCTGAAAGTGATTAACGATGCCCTCAGCTGCTTAACCAACCAGAAAATTATCAGACAGGTTTAACTGATTTCATGCCAGGCCCAATAAAAAAAGTGTTCCTTTAATTTTTGTGAGCAGTGTAGTTTTTGCTGTTTGTTTAGGTTCAACAAGAGACAACTTTTAGCCTGGTGCGATGGAATAATTAAGGTTTACGTCTTACGTTCATGTCACAGAAGGAGCCAAGGATGTTGCTTTCATGAGCAGATATGTCCTGGAAAAAAAGCAGACATGAATAACCCAAAGCAGGAAAAAGGCACGACAACTTAACCTCGAGGTGCATCTAAATACTGCTTAGCTGACGTTTACATCCTCATGTTTCTGAATAACAGTTCACGGCTTAATGCTAAAACAACAGAGAAGACAAAAGAAAATGTTTTTACCCGAGAGTCCGTTTAATTCAGCAGACTCTGAGGAAGCAGTTAATCCTGACTTTCTAACACTGACAGGCCAATCAGAGGAATGACATCAGTTTTCAACATCACAAAACGGAAACCTGCTCTAGAGGAAATGTGAATTTAAATGACCACGTTGGATCTATTACATAGGTGTGCGGTGACATTACTTCCTGTTGTGGAACTTGGTGGCGTTAGCATTAGCTGCTAATATGAGCGCTGCAGTCTCAGCGTTAGCTGCTAATGTGAGCGGAAATACGCTGCAGAGTACTTTGTAGGTGACTGTAATCCACACTGGTGAATGAAACCATCTGAACGTGACATCATCTCAGCGGATTTTGATGGAGGCGACACAGGAAACCCGTTGTGTGTGAGATCTCGCTGAGCCTCGGTAAGTCACGCAAGAGTAGGGTCACGTTACCGGAAATGAGGACGCATTAAAAAAAATAAATTCAATCTACAAGTTTTATGAATCAATACTGGATTCATTTCATTTGAATCAATTCAAACAAAAAAAAAATTTAAGCCCGTTTTTAAATTCTTCAGGTGTCTGAACTTACACCAAACACAAGGTGAACACCGACGTCAAACCGTGGACATGCACCTAAATCTGAGCTTCAGCTGTTCATGGATTCGAGCTGTTGCTGCTTCATTCGGACTCTTCCCTTCTCCTGTGAGGTTACCGCGGTAACAACGTTTCTCTCCAGTGTGTTTTTGACTAAGTTTAGTAGTGAGAGACCTGAAAGTGTGTAGCTGGACACAGTACCGCCCCAACATGGCGGACAAAGCCCTGGTGATGCAAGCTGCTCATTGTTTGTCCTCCCCACTCGCCACCCAGCTTGTTCTTACCTCTATGGTGGGGTGTGTGTTGTGTTTGTAGGCTGTATAGAGGGGGAACTGGATCTGGAAAATCTTGGCTGCACACAGTAACAGTTTCTCCCTCTCCTCTGTGCTCCAAGAGCTAAAGTCCTGACTGTCAACACTGCCGTGGTGTCCACCTCCAGCATCATCGCCACCACCAACATCACCCTCCCCAGGCTTGTTGCCATCCACAGGTCCCAGTGCATCCACCTGATCCTGGCTCTGAGTCTTATTCTGGTTCAGGTCAGGTGTGTCCATGTCCTCTTCAGCAGAGTCTCTCTCTACATTAACAGGTTCATCCTCCCCCGGCGAAGACGGCTGAGGGAGGGTACAAGGTACAGAATCATCCCGGCTCCATTCAGTACGCGTTTCCCCCGTCCCAGACCCGCCCCCTTTGAGAGTTCGGTCCTGGTTACTGCAGAGTTCGTCCCTCAGGCTGCTGATCTGGGTGATGACCAGGTTGATGAGTGCGTAGACCAGCTGATTAAAGACCTCCAGATGCTTGTACTCCTTGAAGCAGCAGAGACATTGCCTGAAGACACAACAAAGAAGAAGCAGGAGGTTTTATTCAGATCAGATGCAGTAGGATCCCACTGAGAGGGAAAGGTTAAAATATGTGCATACAAACACTGTTCTTAGGCTTTAAAACATAAATGACTCATTAAAGTTTTTTGCTTCTATCACGTGCATTAATAGACGATGGACACAAGTATTAATAACCAAGTATGAATATAACCTACAGATGTGAAAACAATGACTGAACATCTGTTAAATAAGATAAATGAATGTACAGTCTTTGGAAGGGTTAGTAAAATGTTTTTAAACAGACGGTTTAACTACATTTTTATTTGTTTTAGAACCATAACGTGACACAGGGAGGCGTGTGAATTGTGTGGAGAAAACAGAGTGCTAACATGTGCTAACCTTCAGTGACACTCGTCATAAATTTAGAATCAGAACAAGACATCAAATCTTTCCAACAACGACGGCTCATACAAACGATACAGTTCAGTTATGGGAGGGAATCAGTGTGTTTTCATTTGGTGTTCCTGATAAGACCCAACACCAGACGGGGAACTTCTCTGATTTACATGAGTTCCTTAGTTTAAGGAACACTTTCTGAATCCTCTGCATGAGCACACGAGAAGCTCACACACCATTCCTCCAGCTTAAACGGCTGATGCTAGGGACGTCTGTCATTAAAAAGCAGATGTACCAGGGCTCGCTAACATCCAGTACACTCGATGAGACGTGTTACGTAGGATATATAAAACGGCTACATCACGACCATCGAGTGTAAGCCATCACAGCAGCGTTGACGCATCTACATGGGTTTTTCTACGAAGCGCTCTCTCTGCTGGAGGGAGTGTCGCTCACCTGTGTGTGGCATGCAGATACATGTAGAGACATGTAGAGATATGTAGAGACATGTAGAGACATGTAGAGATATGTAGAGACATGTAGAGACATGTAGAGATATGTAGAGACATGTAGAGACATGTAGAGACATGTAGAGATATGTAGAGACATGTAGAGACATGTAGAGACATGTAGAGATATGTAGAGACATGTAGAGACATGTAGAGACATGTAGAGATATGTAGAGACATGTAGAGACATGTAGAGATATGTAGAGACATGTAGAGACATGTAGAGACATGTAGAGACATGTAGAGATATGTAGAGATATGTAGAGACATGTAGAGACATGTAGAGACATGTAGAGATATGTAGAGACATGTAGAGACATGTAGAGATATGTAGAGATATGTAGAGACATGTAGAGATATGTAGAGATATGTAGAGACATGTAGAGACATGTAGAGACATGTAGAGACATGTAGAGATATGTAGAGACATGTAGAGACATGTAGAGACATGTAGAGATATGTAGAGACATGTAGAGACATGTAGAGACATGTAGAGATATGTAGAGACATGTAGAGATATGTAGAGACATGTAGAGATATGTAGAGACATGTAGAGACATGTAGAGATATGTAGAGACATGTAGAGACATGTAGAGATATGTAGAGATATGTAGAGACATGTAGAGACATGTAGAGACATGTAGAGACATGTAGAGACATGTCGCGACGCTATGTCAACATGAGAGCATCTGAAGTTTGCCGCTCTGCACACGCACACAGCAGATTGTTTGGGGAGGTGAGAGGTGTATGCTACGGTAACAACATCCCATAACCTCAGACCCTCAGAGACCAGTAACCTCAGACCCTCAGACCAGTAACCTCAGACCCTCAGAGACCAGTAACCTCAGACCCTCAGAGACCAGTAACCTCAGATCCTCAGACCAGTAACCTCAGACCCTCAGAGACCAGTAACCTCAGACCCTCAGACCAGTAACCTCAGACCCTCAGAGACCAGTAACCTCAGACCCCCAGAGACCAGTAACCTCAGACCCTCAGAGACCAGTAACCTCAGATCCTCAGACCAGTAACCTCAGATCCTCAGACCAGTAACCTCAGACCCTCAGAGACCAGTAACCTCAGACCCCCAGAGACCAGTAACCTCAGACCCTCAGACCAGTAACCTCAGACCCTCAGACCAGTAACCTTAGACCCTCAGACCAGTAACCTCAGACCCTCAGACCAGTAACCTTAGACCCTCAGACCAGTAACCTCAGACCAGTAATGTCAGTTGCCGTCAAACCGGCCAGACCACTACAGAAGCAGGCTGTGGCATCACTAGCTGTCGTTGCTAGGCTACAAACTCAACCCCCTGACACATTCACACCGGTACGTTGAGATGTCAGCGTCGTCTTTGCTACACAACCGACAGCTTTTCAGCTGCTGCACCAGAGAAATAAGATGCTGGATTTCTTTTTTTTAATGCAAATGTTAAAATGCAAAGCGCTCCTCTTCCTGCCTCCTTTAGGAAGATCAGACCGTAATCTGTTTCTCCTCATTCAGCAGCAACCAGCAATTAAAACCTATTAAAACCTGGTTTAATGATGCTGAAAATCCCCTCCATCAACAATAATACCGTGCATGTACCCAAGATTCTTATAAGTGTGTCTCATTAACAGCATATCGAAAGGGAAGCTGTTCCAGGATTAAACTAAATCTGTAAAATCTGTGAACCTGTGAATCACGGAGAAATGCGTCCTTATAAAATATTCCAATTTTGAGCAAAAAAAAAAAAAACTATAAAAACAAAGAAATAAAGCCCAGCCATGAACTTTGCTTTACTAGATTCTATTCATGGAAACTTGAAAAGTTGATTTCCAGTAGAAGCAGCACTGACCTCTGCGTCCAGGAGCTGATGTAACATAGAACCCGCAGGGCATGTTCTTTCTTCAGCTGGAAGCCAACATCACTGCCTTCTGTGTTGGATACTGAGGAGAAAGAACATGAAATACGTGTTAAAAAACAACAGTAAATCTAACTCCATCTGTGGGACCAGACGTAGCAGCTGTCAATGCCATCAGCATCGCACACAAAGACAAACACAAACAGTCAAATAAACCTCAGCAGACATTTGTTTTTTACTTGGGAAGTGTGCACACTTTGAAGCTGTAAGATGATGGTGGATATTACTTATTTCAAACAGAACAAAAAAATGTAATCGAAGCTTTGCCCATGAAAAAAAGCTGTACCACATATAGTGGTACTTGAAGGTTTGTCAACCCTGTGGATTTTCCTGTCTGCATAAATGTGATCTCAAACATCAGATTTTCAGATAAATGTCGACAAACAGACGGCCTCCACAGGCTCGTACAGTAGCACTACATGCTCCTGATGCTCCATCACTCTGGAACAGGGAGGTCTGTGCTCATCTGACCACATGACCTTCTTCCATCGCTCCAGAGTCCAGACTTTATGCTGCCTAGAACATTAGCTATTTTCTTAAGGCCAGTTTCCACGGAGTGTGTGCACGCCATGGCCTCCGCAGCTAATGGCGGCCATTCTAGTCAATGGTTTGGTTCACACCAGGCGCACCGCGGTGTGTCAGAAGCACCGTGTTGCAGCTCTCCGATAAACATACGCACCAAGTCTGTTTTTGACTTTTTCACTGGGTCCATAACACATCAAACTCCGAGGTTCAGAAAGAGCCGGACAGGAAATCAGAAACAGGAGCAGTGTAAATGTTTTCAGATAATTTTCAAAATAAAAGCCACTGTAAAGACTTGAGCTTGTTGGACCGTGTGAACATTACATCATTAATCAGTCAGGGTTTAATCAGTCAACGTTTATCCTGAAAGTCGAGAATCACAAGATTCTCAACTTCTTCTGTGATCTCGCGCTTCCAGCTAGACGGACGGCACTCGCAGAAGCTTTGACCCTGACAGGCTCCTGGTGTGGACCGACCCGCCACGGAGCTCCAAACGAAACCGCAGCACGCACGCTCCTGGTGTGGACCGACCCGCCACGAAGGTCAAAACGAAACCGCAGCACACACGCTCCTGGTGTGGACCGACCCGCCACGAAGGTAAAAAAAAAAAACGCAGCACACACGCTCCTGGTGTGGACCGACCCGCCACAGAGCTCCAAACGAAACCGCAGCACACACGCTCCTGGTGTGGACCGACCCGCCACGAAGGTCAAAACGAAACCGCAGCACACACGCTCCTGGTGTGGACCAACCCGCCACAGAGCTCCAAACGAAACCGCAGCACACACACTCCTGGTGTGGACCGACCCGCCACGAAGGTCAAAACGAAACCGCAGCACACACGCTCCTGGTGTGGACCGACCCGCCACATAGCTCCAAACAAAACCGCAGCACACACGCTTCTGGTGTGGACCGACCCGCCACGAAGGTCAAAACAAAACCGCAGCACACATGCTCCTGGTGTGGACCGACCCGCCACGGAGCTCCAAACGAAACCGCAGCACGCACACTCCTGGTGTGGACCGACCCGCCACAAAGGTCAAAACAAAACCCCTGGTGTGGACCGACCCGCCACGAAGGTCAAAACGAAACCGCAGCTCACACGCTCCTGGTGTGGACTGACCCGCCACGAAGGTCAAAACGAAACCGCAGCACACTCTCCTGGTGTGGCCGACCCGCCACGAAGGTCAAAACAAAACCGCAGCGCACACGCTCCTGGTGTGGACCGACCCGCCACAAAGGTCAAAACAAAACCGCAGCACACACACTCCTGGAGTGGACCGACCCGCCACGAAGGTCAAAACAAAACCGCAGCACACACGCTCCTGGTATGGACCGACCCGCCACGAAGGTCAAAACGAAACCGCAGCACACACGCTCCTGGAGTGGACCGACCCGCCACGAAGGTCAAAACAAAACCGCAGCACACACGCTCCTGGTGTGGACCGACCCACCACGAAGGTCAAAACAAAACCGCAGCGCACACGCTCCTGGTGTGGACCGACCCGCCACGAAGACAAAACGAAACCGCAGCACACACGCTCCTGGTGTGGACCGACCCGCCACGGAGCTCAAAACAAAACCGCAGCACACACGCTCCTGGTGTGGCCGACCCGCCACGAAGGTCAAAACAAAACTGCAGCGCACACGCTCCTGGTGTGGACCGACCCGCCACGAAGGTCAAAACGAAACCGCAGCGCACACGCTCCTGGTGTGGACCGACCCGCCACGAAGGTCAAAACGAAACCGCAGCACACACGCTCCTGGTGTGGACCGACCCGCCACGAAGGTCAAAACGAAACCGCAGCACACATGCTCCTGGTGGATATTGGGGGTTCTGGTTCCACAGCTGTTCAGTCCCTTGAGTTCCTTCACATTGTTCATGTTGAAATGTTCTAACTTTCACTATTTAACTGAGTTTTAAAGTTTAAGCGATCACCATCATTTAGGATTTTTTTCCAGCTACATTTCTTCCTGGAAGCTGGTGGTTCCTCACTCTCCTTCTAGTTTTTAATAATGAGTTGGACAGTTCTTAACCCAGTTTTAGTCGTGTCTGCTCTCCTTAGATGTTCTCTCTGCTAAATGCCAATGATCTGACTCTTCTTTAACAGACTAGCATCTTTTCCATGACCACGGATGCGTCTTTCCACATAACTGTTTAAGAAATGACAAGCTACTCATGTCATTCGTTGCGGCTGAATACCTTGTTGCAGCTGAAAGATGATCGCCCATGCAGTAATTATCCAATAGGAGGCTCCCACCTGTTTGTTTAGTTAAATCCAGGTGGCGCCATTTTTTTTTTTTTTTAATGTAGCATGACTTCCTGAGGTTGCATGCAACTTAAAGTAATAGTCGGACCTCTGGCTGGTGCAAGCAGTTATAAAACTGTATGATGATTTAAAACTATATCAGTTTTAAGGTATATCACAATACACCTTGAAACTTCTTCTCCATATGTGAATTAGGTGCAGAGAGAATTCAACCTCATTTTAAAACACTAAGTACAAAGGGTTTCCACTGACCCTGAGTCAGTAAAAAGAAAACGCCTGTTAAGTGAATACTGCCTCCCACACATGCACGCATGCTGCAGCGAATCTAAGGTCGCAAGTCACTGCGCACACAGCACATGGGCCTGCCAATCATGTTGACAGAGCCGTCGCAGCAAACAGCACCCTGCTAAGGTACCAAACCATCCTCCCTCTGTTATATCACACAGGTGGAAACCTTCTGCTCAGAGAAACAGCAAAAAGATGAAACTTTACGGATGATTGATAGGAAATAATCCCTAATCAGATGCAATTTTAGTCAGAATCAAACCACAAATGTCATATTCTAGAACATGAAAACATGTTTAAGAGCTGAAACATTACATACATCCACAGATCTGGATGTTCAATCAGCTGTAGAGAGGAACTCCACCAGGCTGAAACATGTCATTAAACCAATAACAATTTCCTTTTTTTAACCTGTCCAGCAACGTGCCAAGCAGAGCGATGGCTGTGCCGTGCCAAGCGGAGCTTTATGTATATCAGGCCCCTCTTGATAATTTAGGTATTATTAGATTTGTCTATTACTGAATTTATATTAATGCTGGACCTGACAGGGGGTTGGAAGAAATGAGTAAACAAGAGAAAACGGGTGAGATATAAAGAGACATGGATATACCAAATAGAAAGTAACAGCATGAGCTAAACCTAAACTGGAAAAACCAGGCAGCCAGCTGCTACGCCTGTAAGGAAACAGACAACCACCTGCAACATCTTCAGCACAAACAAACCACCCCAGAGCACGAATCCTAGCCAGCCCGCCTCAGAGCAGACCACGCATCTGCCCAGAGGAGGCAGAGGAAGGGCCCAGCCAGAGAACCCACGGCCATGAAGCACAGGCCCCAGGAGGTCAGGGACAGCAGCCTCCAGCCCCATCAGGTGCTGGCCCCCCAGAGGGGTCCAGAGCTGGACGTCTCTGATCTGATGCACTCTTATCACATTGCTACACGGACACTACATATCATTTTATTGTGCTAAAATATTATGAAATATTTTTTAAAGTTCACAATTAAGAAAGCAAAACAAAAGGCACAAAACTGAAACATGTCGCTAACCGCTCACACACCCGACTGGCCTCATATAACCTCAATTAGCATAACTGGATAAACATCATCGAGCATCACTTTGAAAGCATCTTTTCATGAAATCCTTGGCTCACTCTCCCTTTCGTAGTGATTTCAAGCAGGACCCTAGCGTGTACCTGACCATTTCTGCTACTTTAATAACAGGAGCAGTCAAAACACAAACGTAAGACATCTTCTAGCAACCGAGAACGTTTCCCCACACATGCTGGATTATAATGAGTAGGGCTGACTTTATGCTAAAACAGGTAATGAGGTGGACGTGATGTCAGGTAAACACATGACCCAGATTTAGTTAGTCCTATAACTTGTTTCGCTCATGATACAACATTGTGCAAATGAAAATAACAAGTGTCAACTATTTAAAACAAAGAGGTATCTGCACATTATATGTTCAGTAAAGCTAAAATGAATTTTTTACATGGCCAACATTTTCCTTCTGCCTGGAAAGGACATAAACGTAAACATCCAAACTTATTCATACCCACCGCAAACTGTTGAGGTCTATGGGAAATTCAATGTTAAATACAATTCAATGTTCTAGAGCATCCCAATCCCCCTCATTAATTAAAAACAGCTCTTTTCATCAACTTGAGGTGGAAAACAGCAGCTCTCAGCTGCAGGTTTGTGGCAAGTCATGGCTAAAACAAAAGAGCCCAGTAAGGACCTGCAACCACATATTGTGGCTCCTCACAACGAGGGGAAAGGGCTACAAGGCCATATCTAAATGCCTTAGTTCCAGTGGCCACAAAACAAAATATTATTTTAAAAATTACTCGATGCTCAACACTGTCTTGGAGGACACCTACACTGGTAGGGCAGATGGTGAAAAAGAATCCGAGGATCCCCACCAAGGACATCCTTAGGAATCTGAGCCATGCAGTCAACACTGTTAACTACTGGCTTCTGCAGATGCAGACCAAACTTTCCACATAGGGCACACAAGAGCGTAATTTCATCAGGACAAAAACAACACATCTGGTCTTCCATTTTGGTGTTGCTTTGGGATTGTTCTTCAGCCAATGGCCCAGGCAACCTAATCAAAGTACATAGCACCATGAAAAAAAATCTACATCCACATCCATCAGGCAGTCTGCAGAGAAACTTGGCCCTGGGTAGTCCTGGACATTTCAACATGACAATGACCCAAAACACACAGCACGAGTGTGAGGAAATGGTTAGCTGACAACACTGTGGACGGTTGGACCTCTGACTGGAATCCAATTCTCAACTGAATTGAGAAGGATATAAATAATTTGAGATTACTTTTTTGGTGTTCAAATGTAAATTAAAAACTGTTTCAAACAAAATCCATGTTTATCGTGTTTCATATTAACTGCGAAGTTTGATCAATAACGGCAATATTACACTTGTGATTGCTAGCTTAAGTTGACATTAAACCAGTTGGTGAAATTTGTTTTAGTGGCAACATTAAATACATGTCTAAAGCTAACACAAAAAAAGAATGTATAAAAGAGACCAGTCGAAAAAATATACCCAAGCAACCGATGCTCGCCGACATGCTTATGAGAAAATATGGGTCTGCATTTAGCCATAAATCTTCAGGGCTAGCTTAGTTGCTACTAGCTTAAGTAACGTTTCACGCTTTCGCCAAAACATTTTTATAAATGTTCCATTCGTGTTTAAGTGTCAGCACAGTTAACCGTGTGCGTGTTGCTAAGCGTTAGCAGGCCATTTTGAACTGTGACTGTGGCCAAAACAATGGGTGTCAGTGGAGTGGACAGCTAGCAGACTGACCTGACAAACACATCAAACAAAGTCAGCTTGCTCGCTAGCTTAGCTAGCTAACTTAGCCTGCTATCTCCCAAATCCATGCAAGCCGCATTCTAACAACATCAGCATCTTTCACCATCGCTGTTGTGTCAAATGTTCCACAGTGATTAAGTATTTTAACTCACAACTGCGATGTCACGTGCAAAATCGATAAAGGTACAGACTTTCAAACCATTTAGGTGCTAGATTTCTATGAGAAGTGTTTGACAAACCCGAGGCCCAAAACTGACTGCAAATTTGGAAAAGAGAAAGGGATCTGCGTTTATATCAGACACAGTCCCACACGAAAACATGTCGCCAACTGCAAAAATTCACAGCCGCAATGTCATTTCTTTTATTGCTTTATGGTGTAAAAGTCTGTATGTTAGGGCGAGCTGATAAAGAAGAGGAAGAAAAAAAGACTAGTCATATTTAGCTTGCCATCATGCTAACATGTTTCCATCAAGCTTCAATGAGCAGTGATGCTAACATTATGCTGCTAGTTCAACGTCGACTGATGAAAATAAAAAAAAATATTTGTATACTTACTTTCATTTAAAACCTCCACCAGCTCGGCGCAGTTCTCACACATTGTTCATGAAGCGGAATACTGAATGCACCAACTCAAACCATTGCACTGGAAACAGTTGGTGGTTGGTAGGTAGTTGTTTTGGGGGTTAAAAAAAGGCCCAGAGGAGGGAGTGATTTGTTCAGGTTAGGCCACTGAATAAATCCTGGGGAAACAGCAAGGTGGAGGACGTGATCTGCATCCAGATGACGATTATGTATACCAATAGGTAAGAGGCACTGTAGGGTAGAAGTCGAATCAGTCACCAATCTGAGCGATACTTGAGAAAGTAGACACAGCAGCCATGTTGAAAAAGGAAGGGAGGGGGTCGTACAGCATGTAGGAGGTTCGGAACTTTCCGTAACGTCTCGGGCTGTCATTCGTTATACTTTGGTAATCTCACGATAACTCAAATATTCAGACCACATTCACATGACCTCAAGGGCAAAGATGTTAAAGACAAATAATCATGTTGACTCAGCTTTTTTTTCTTTTTTTAATATATAGTAAGTAATGTTATATAACTAATAACTTGTATTACCATATAGGTGAAACCAAACTGGACGGCTGTCAACATGCATCCAACCTCAGACCCATGAAACAACCTTACCCCCATGAAACAATCCACGTTTTCCACGATTCAAAGAAATTTCACTATCCACATATGGCTTATTTATTTGTGTTAGCTAACATCATATGCATAAAATTTCCAAATTATTGCACATGCACAATTACAACAAAACTGAGACTTTGTGTAAAATTTAATTAAAACAGAATGAATGATATGAAAATCTCACATATTTTATTCCCAGTAGAACATATACATACAACATAAACAACATGGAAAATGTTAGCTCATTTTTAAATTAACAGCAGCAATTTTGTTTTAAAGTCTATAAGCAAATCATTCATTCTGGTTTTATCTACATTTTGCAGTGTCTCAACTTTTTTGGGAAAAAGGGTTGTAAAAAAAACAAAGAAGACACCAGCATCCTGAGGAAGAAATGGTGATTTCTCCTCCTTCCTGTAGGCAGACCACTCCAGTTTCTGGTCGAGAACCACACCTGGGTATTTGTAGGACTGCAGTCTGCTTCCTCCCCATCAAAGCAGACTGGCTGGCTGGCTTTTAGATCTCCTGACTCCAGTCTGTGAAGGCCTCCACAAGGTCCCTGTACCCCCCTCCTGTCCATCGCTCACACATGCCACAACAGCTGTCCTCTGAATACCTCTGTACGTGGCAGGACTGTTGTACCTTAAGTCGGGTGTGTAGAGGGTGGAAAGGAGCTGAAACGCCACATGAAACAAAGAAATAGAGAAAACCCTGCCAGCAGTGTAATAATGTTAGTGTTCGTTTTCAGTGTGGTTTTACTTTGAGGAGGGAACCTTCCCTGTGCTGCAGCGCTGCACTCGTGGCCTTCCTTTCTGATTAAATCTCAGGGGACTACCTTTGTCAGTCAGTAATGTGACAGACTGGGTGGCATTAGGTGCAACCATATTTACGACTGTGTTCAAGGAGATCAGTTCAGCCAAGACAAGCATCACATTTACCAAGTGTCACAATTCTTCACTGTTTCATATGTTGTCCAGTGACATGTTTGTTCTGTAGGCAACAAAACAAAATAGAAGATGTCTTTGTTTATATCACAGATGTTTAGTGAAAATAACCAACTTTATTTTGTCATAGTACTCAGACAGGTTTACAAACAGGATGGATTGTTTACAAACAGAACGGTTTGTTTACAAACAGAACGGTTTGTTTACAAACAGGACGGTTTGTAAACGAACAGAACGGTTTGTTTACAAACAGGATGGATTGTAAACGAACAGGACGGTTTGTCTACAAACAGGACAGTTTGTCTACAAACAGGACGGATTGTAAACGAACAGGACGGTTTGTTTACAAACAGGACGGATTGTAAACGAATAGAACGGTTTGTTTACAAACAGGATGGATTGTAAACGAACAGAACGGTTTGTTTACAAACAGGACGGATTGTAAACGAACAGAACGGTTTGTTTACAAACAGGATGGATTGTAAACGAACAGAACGGTTTGTTTACAAACAGGACGGTTTGTTTACCAGCAGGATGGATTGTTTACAAATAGGATGGATTGTTTACAAACAGAGGGGTATTGCACGAAACCAAGATAAGGAATTAAGCCGGGATATGTTGGTTATCCTGGCTGAATTTAGCCCTAAGTCAGTTGCATGAAAGCAGCTCAAACTAATCCCGGCCAAGTTACTGTGGTGATTTATCCGCTGCAGCTAGCCTGCTCCAGACCAGGCTAACTCCAAAGGCTAAGATTAATCCTAGCGAGTCACCTGCATGTCCAAAGTCAATTCTGTGAGGAATTAATGTGTTTTACAGCATGTCCATGGTCTTCGTAAGTATGGCGCATCATTTTAATCATCCAATATTAAAATATTACATATACAGTCACTGTACATTTAATCGAAATCTGTTCGTAATCACAACAGCCTTTTTATATGGATTCGAGTTGTAGTATTATTATTCTATTCTATTCTACAGTCATTTAGCAGACGCTTTTATCCAAAGCGACTTACATTTGAGAGTAAGAACAACACAAGCATGAATTCAAACAAGATGGGACGTCATAATTAAGTGTTAGTCAGACCGCTTTTGAGTCCAGTTAGACCCAGGTGCTGTCGTGTAGTGCTAGTGCAGTGCATATAATTTTTTTTTTTTTTTTTTAGTCATTTTATTTAAATACAGGATCACGATTTCATCACACAATATCAACTTGGTCATAAGTGCATGATTTCATCAGGCCAAGTGTTATATTGCTATGCTAATGAAGACTGCTCGTCAAATTGCTGTCAGAGGTTTTATAAATATGTGGTTTATTGCATTAATTGAGATTACAAAACACAGCGGATGAGGTTACAAAGGTGTATTCAAAGAAATCCGTGACGAGGGCAACGTAGAATATTCAGGTCCAACTCCCCTTCACCTGTTCCCTCTTCATAATGGCTTGCCCTTTTTCGGAGGATGTGCTGGACGAGGAAGCCCGCATCCTCAGAAGAGCATTCAGACGTGAACGAGTCTTCAGGGACAGGTCACATCCCCTGGCCTTTGGAGATGACTATGTCATTAAGAGATACAGATTTTCGGGTGATGGACTAAGATATTTATGTAGGCTGCTGAGTCCAAAAATACAGCACCAGACAGCGCGAAGCCATGCCCTCACTTTACCACAGATGATCTGTGTCACATTGAGATGGCTTGCGAGTGGGAGCTTCCTTTATTCTGTTGGGGATGCAGAGAACCTCAATAAAGGAACCATTTGCCGGACAATCAGATGCGTTTGTCTGGCGCTGAAATCATTCAGCAATATATTCATCACCTTCCCTGACCACAGAAGACCCCTCTACATCAAGGAGGAGTTTTACAAGATTGCAGGTAACCTCAATTTTAATGTGCACCCATTAGTTTCTAAGTATATCTGTCACAGTTGGATACTCACTATTTTTTGTTACAGCTTTCCCTAACATCATTGGGGCAGTGGATTGCACACACATAAGAATCAGACGCCCCTCAGGTGAACATGAGGGAGATTACATTAACAGGAAATCCTTCCACAGCATCAATGTTCAGGTAAGAGTGATTTGTGGTTATGACCTACATGAATCTGTTCTGTGCATTTAATGACCTTAATAGGCTACAACTAAATATTTCAGATGATCTGTGATGCTGACTGCCTTGTGAGCAATTTAGAGGCAAAGTGGCCTGGCTCAGTGCATGACTCTAGAGTCTTTCGGGCTAGTCCAATTTATGAGAGACTTTCACAAGGTAGCCCACACATTTGTACTGTAAGCACCTTGGACATTGTGTGTGTAACTCTGTTTTCTAAATGATATTTTGTATTATTAGGTGAATTCTCTGGTGTGCTGCTGGGAGATAAAGGATACGCCTGTGAGTCATTCCTCTTGACTCCCCTTGCAGATCCCCAAACCCCACCACAGCAGGCCTACAACCATGCACACACCAAGACAAGGGCTCGAATCGAGATGACCTTTGGCCTTCTGAAATCTAGGTTTCAGTGCCTGCACCACCTGAGGATTTCCCCGGACAGAGCCTGTGATGTTATTGCTGCATGCGTAGTACTGCATAACATTGCAGGCCTAAGAAAGGAGACCCCCCCCCGAGTGGCTGTTGATGTTGACTGGGAAAATGCTCCCATCTTCCCGGACAACATTAATGGCAGACTTGTCAGGGAGCAATATATTGCAAGTTTCTTCACTTAATTTTTGGATTTAGCCCCTTTATTTAATAAAGGAGCTTTTCCTGTGTGAGCATTTTGTTTAGCACTGGTGGTTCTTTGAAATTCTTTTACATTCATGAAAAGAGGACGGACACCAATGTTCTAGTTCTTTTTGGTTTTTTTTTAAGCAGTCATTTGTCTTGGTTGCTTGGATCCTACGACAGCAAAAGTAACAAGGATTAAAACACTGTATTGCAGATATGGTTACTGTGTGCATTGAAACACTCACTTCTCTTTCTAGTTTCTGGATTTCCAGGTCCAGTTTTCTGAGTGTCTGGCGTTTAATCTCTAGATCCAGCTCTAGTTCTTGGAGCTTTCTCTTTTTGAGTCAGCTTTTAACATCTGCCAGCTCTATCTGTCTCTCCAGGTGCTTTGCATAAAGCGTTCTGACAGTTTGTGAGGTCTGTAAAGGAAATGTCAGTTAGCACAGCAGGATTTGTGCATAACGTAGATTTACTTTAGCCAATACTCACAATGTTACCAGGCCGCTTAGGAGACTGTGCAGCATCCGGGTCCTGTTACACATTTTCTATTAGCACCACATCACTGACTTCATATCCTTCATGGAATAAATAAGCAGGCCAATCCCATAAAACTGACATGTCTCAAGCCTTCTGGACTCCACTGACACAGTCTCCTCATCTGCAGACGTGCATTCTGCAGCTGCAGATGTGCCTTCCCCCTGCCGTATACATGCAGCGAGAGGACTCGGATTAAGATTTCACAGAACATACCAAGCCTGTGATTTGGAGACACTGTACTAACCGGATCATCTTCTGGTGGCTCCAAAAGTGTAATTGTGTTCCCAGACACTGCAAGGTTATCCAAAGTCAGACACTATATTATATTTGATTGTGTTCCATGTGCAGTAGAATTGCAGTACTTTGTGTACCTTGTATGAAGCAGACAGTTTCTGTGGCTGGGACAGAGTCAGTTATTGTCCCTCCCTGGATCCCCTCCATCACTGGCCTCCCTTTATTTAAATGGAGTGCCAGTTCCTCTGCTGGAGTCACATCCTGGCTGGGTGGGCCGCCCCCTGTGCCAGTTTATAGGCCTTTTTTAACTGCTACAATCATACAGACATTGAACATGTCAGCAGACACCTCATCTATTCACCTCATTTGTTCACGGTTATCTACTTTGGAGTCACTTACCAGCCTGCAAAATGTTCTTATATTTAATTTTTTCTTGCTGCAGGTCCTTTTATGGCCAGACAGGTTTGTCCTTTATGAAGGACAGAAAGATAAAATAGATAAAAACGTTACATGAGGAAAATAGATTAAATGACACATTGTGGATAATTGTTTGCACCTAATCATACTCTACATTTCCTGAGTAACATGCACCTGCTTGTCACTCTTAAAGTATACAACAGTTAGTGGATTTGAAAAGTAATCCTTTAATTGTAGCCTAATTATGACAGTTCCAGTGGAGCACTGTTTATTAATTGTACAGTTTTTGACCACTTACGCATTGAGCCGGTCGGCTATTGTCTGCCAGGCTCTCTCGCGTTCTTTACTTATGGCATTGGTATTGCCTTTTTTCCTTATAATATCCTTAACTTCGTCAGAGAACTCCGTCAGGAGCTGTTGTTCAGCGGCCGTGACGTAGGACGCGCGACTTTTATCCATTTCCCCATCAGTGATTCTGTGAGCGATCGCGAGGTCTGCTTCAGTATGTCGTGCACACGCACTTATCCCAACTATCTTCACCTGGCTTAACCTAGCCGCACCTTCTCATCCTGGCTCAGCAAACGTGCAACCAATTAAGCCAGGATAGGCCGCGCAAGCTAGGTCAAGCTGGGCTTGTTTAATTATCCTGGATTTCTTTATTCTGGTTTCGTGCAATACCCCTCAGATGTGTGTGTTGATGTGGACTATCGTCATGTTGACTTCATCTACCAGCGGTGAGAGAGGGGAACTTTCACCACAGAAGATCAGGTCCTGCTGAAACTTAGGGTGTTCAGATCTGGACTGAATTCATCTGCGGAGCTGGTAGATTCATTAAAACACGGTTTCTAATTTCTGAAACGTGAATTCTATTTATGAAAATTAAGTTTAGTAGGTGTGTAGTTGTTTTACTGTTTTTCCAGCAGTTACAGAAGGTTCTGCATGATGACAGCAGGAGCAAAGCCAGAGATGCCCAACAGAACACCTCAGCTGGACAAAAAGCACATGATAACCAGGATTACTTTACTCTCAATGAACACGTTCTATATTACTCCGAGAAAGCAAGCCCCATTTATTTAGGATTTTTATTTTCATTTTTAACAAGTTAAATTTCTCGCTGTGTGCTGCATGGTTATTGCATCCTGAAACATAACGGGATAACAGACCCAGAGAAGGTTGCATGTTTTTATTTTTCTTTGTGTAATGTACGGATGTACTCCCAGCCAAAGGTGTGAGTGTGTCTGTTTGTCCTGCACAACGGGGGCAAAAATCCGACTGCACAGCAGTTTGTGGGGGGCTTCATGTGAATGTGGGGGCAGAAACTTGTTCCCTGTGGATATTTAATTATTTAAGACTTGATTTTTGGTTAGGATTAGGTTGTAGTTAGGTTCATGGTTAAGGGTTAGGGAACGCATGGTTTCTCAGTCAGCACAAACCAGACATGTATGAGACCCACCCTCAGAGGTTTGAGGGCCTGCGCATCAGGCAGGAACTTGAGCAGCGTTGAGGCGGCGAGCAGCAGAAAGGACCGGTTGATGGATTCTCCCCCCTCCAAACCAGACAGGGAGAGCTTGTAGAGGCCATTACACGCCTCATGCCTCACTGCCGGCTAAAAACAACACAGAAGCAAACTGATGACAACAGTCATTTCTACAGTATGGATACATAATGCTCCTCTACCAGTTTAGACATTTCCACCGCTTAACTTAATGCTCGTCTAGACTCAGTTCTCCTCCACTAAGACAACACAGACTTGACACAGCTGAAGATGCCCTCTGCTGAATATGAAGCAGTGATTTATAAGTTTAAACATCCCTCATTGTGAGCATGGGCTGGATGAGATGCAGTCTGAGGACGATGAGACTCACCTCAGGCACCAGCAGGGTGAGTTTCTTCAGCCAGTCGTGGAGGTGGTCGCTGTCCGCTAAGCTGGACTTCACGGAGGAAGAGCAGTGAGCCCAGCTCACCAGCAGCCACGTGGAGTAGTGTGTCACTGTTGGTAAACACACCTTACTGTCATGTTGCAGATATAAATGAAGACTAAATGTTTCCAGTACAGAATCAGTTATGATGGGTCTTTTTCATGTCTTTGTCACCTTCATGTCGTGACCTGTGGTCAGACTGAGCCTTAAGAACTCTGTAAAGGAAAAAATAAGATGTGTTAATCATCCATGCTATACTCTTTTATTTAAAATTACTCCTATAAAGAATATGTCTTCAACTCCAGTGTAAAACACCTGTGTGCAAGGTTGTCATAGGTGTAGGAAACATTGATGAGGCGCTGGATAAGGCTGGTGCCTTGGACTAGACTGAGAAAGACCTGGGAAGACAATGTGGGTAATGATCAGAACTGATATTCATCAACAGTTTCTGCAGAACGGCTCTTAAAGAGATTTGTACCTCAGTGAGGCGAGGGATGTGAAGGCCTTTCCCATGATCCACGGTAGATTTGCGGGATTTGCCAGGCCAAGCTCGCTTGCGCTGGTTGTCGGCGAGGCTGGACCAGGAGAAAATGTCGTGATAGGCTAGGTCCAGGTCCGCCGGGTCCACAGCAAACTGGCAGATCAGCTTCAGCAAGCAGGCCAAGCAGTCCAGCTGCCACTAAAGCACAAAGAACATAGATCAGCAACACACCCCGACTCAGACAGCATTCTGTCATAACCATCTCCATCGAGGATGTGGTTGGTGTGAGTTATTTGCTCATTTATACCTGGTCATGAAACAAAAACATGTCATATTTCATTTGGCTGTCTCACCACAGTCCAGGACCCCTGGTCTTTGGGCTCGAGGATGCCTGAGCTGAAGATCTCCAGGAGCAGCTGCAAACCTCCAGATGAAACAAACTGAAGCAGCAGAGAGGACAAGTGCATAAGTAATTAAAGAAAGCACTGGTTTCCTTTCTATGAGGGTAAAAACAGGGCTGTAGCTTAAAAAAAAAGAATAATTTTGTTTTATTGCAAATGATCTGGCAGAGACTAGAGATTTAGCAAGGTACATAACTTTGTCTGATGTGGTCTAGATGTAAACAATAAATAAATAAGACAAAACAAGCCTTGTATGCATTTTCATAAATAGAATTAATGTTTCAGAAATTAGAAACCGTGTTTTAATGAATCTACCAGCTCCGCAGATGAATTCAGTCCAGATCTGAACACCCTAAGTTTCAGCAGGACCTGATCTTCTGTGGTGAAAGTTCCCCTCTCTCACCGCTGGTAGATGAAGTCAACATGACGATAGTCCACATCAACACACACATCTGAGGGGTATTGCACGAAACCAGAATAAAGAAATCCAGGATAATTAAACAAGCCCAGCTTGACCTAGCTTGCACGGCCTATCCTGGCTTAATTGGTTGCACGTTTGCTGAGCCAGGATGAGAAGGTGCGGCTAGGTTAAGCCAGGTGAAGATAGTTGGGATAAGTGCGTGTGCACGACATACTGAAGCAGACCTCGCGATCGCTCACAGAATCACTGATGGGGAATTGGATAAAAGTCGCGCGTCCTACGTCACGGCCGCTGAACAACAGCTCCTGACGGAGTTCTCTGACGAAGTTAAGGATATTATAAGGAAAAAAGGCAAAACCAATGCCATAAGTAAAGAACGCGAGAGAGCCTGGCAGACAATAGCCGACCGGCTCAATGCGTAAGTAGTCAAAAACTGTACAATTAATAAGCAGTGCTCCACTGGAACTGTCATAATTAGGCTACAATTAAAGGATTACTTTTCAAATCCACTAACTGTTGTATACTTTAAGAGTGACAAGCAGGTGCATGTTACTCAGGAAATGTAGAGTATGATTAGGTTCAAACAATTATCCACAATGTGTCATTTAATCTATTTTTCTCATGTAACGTTTTTATCTATTTCATCTTTCTGTCCTTCATAAAGGACAAACCTGTCTGGCCATAAAAGGACCTGCAGCAAGAAAAAATTAAATATAAGAACATTTTGCAGGCTGGTAAGTGACTCCAAAGTAGAAAACCGTGAACAAATGAGGTGAATAGATGAGGTGTCTGCTGACATGTTCAATGTCTGTATGATTGTAGCAGTTAAAAAAAGGCCTATAGAACTGGCACAGGGGGCGGCCCACCAAGCCAGGATGTGACTCCAGCAGAGGAACTGGCCTCCATTTAAATAAAGGGAGGCCAGTGATGGAGGGGATCCAGGGAGGGACAATAACTGACTCTGTCCCAGCCACAGAAACTGTCCGCTTCATACAAGGTACACAAAGTACTGCAATTCTACTGCACATGGAACACAATCAAATATAATATAGTGTCTGACTTTGGATAACCTTGCAGTGTCTGGGAACACAATTACACTTTTGGAGCCACCAGAAGATGATCCGGTTAGTACAGTGTCTCGAAATCACAGGCTTGGTATGTTCTGTGAAATCTTAATCCGAGTCCTCTCGCTGCATGTATACGGCAGGGGGAAGGCACATCTGCAGCTGCAGAATGCACGTCTGCAGATGAGGAGACTGTGTCAGTGGAGTCCAGAAGGCTTGAGACATGTCAGTTTTATGGGATTGGCCTGCTTATTTATTCCATGAAGGATATGAAGTCAGTGATGTGGTGCTAATAGAAAATGTGTAGCAGGACCCGGATGCTGCACAGT
Organism: Melanotaenia boesemani; assembly: GCF_017639745.1. Lineage (NCBI taxonomy): Eukaryota > Metazoa > Chordata > Actinopteri > Atheriniformes > Melanotaeniidae > Melanotaenia > Melanotaenia boesemani. The sequence continues at coordinate 1,255,041 of NC_055685.1, forward strand.
CTCCTAAGCGGCCTGGTAACATTGTGAGTATTGGCTAAAGTAAATCTACGTTATGCACAAATCCTGCTGTGCTAACTGACATTTCCTTTACAGACCTCACAAACTGTCAGAACACTTTATTCAGGGCACCTGGAGAGAGAGAGAGAGCTGGCAGATGTTAAAAGCTGACTCAAAAAGAGCAAGCTCCAAGGAATGGAGCTGGATCTTGAGATTAAACGCCAGACACTCAGAAAACTGCTGGAAATCCAGTAACCGAAAATCTGTATCTCTTAATGACATAGTCATCTCCAAAGGCCAGGGGATGTGACCTGTCCCTGAAGACTCGTTCACGTCTGAATGCTCTTCTGAGGATGCGGGCTTCCTCGTCCAGCACATCCTCCGAAAAAGGGCAAGCCATTATGAAGAGGGAACAGGTGAAGGGGAGTTGGACCTGAATATTCTACGTTGCCCTCGTCACGGATTTCTTTGAATACACCTTTGTAACCTCATCCGCTGTGTTTTGTAATCTCAATTAATGCAATAAACCACATATTTATAAAACCTCTGACAGCAATTTGACGAGCAGTCTTCATTAGCATAGCAATATAACACTTGGCCTGATGAAATCATGCACTTATGACCAAGTTGATATTGTGTGATGAAATCGTGATCCTGTATTTAAATAAAATGACTAAAAAAAAAAAAAAAAAAATTATATGCACTGCACTAGCACTACACGACAGCACCTGGGTCTAACTGGACTCAAAAGCGGTCTGACTAACACTTAATTATGACGTCCCATCTTGTTTGAATTCATGCTTGTGTTGTTCTTACTCTCAAATGTAAGTCGCTTTGGATAAAAGCGTCTGCTAAATGACTGTAGAATAGAATAGAATAATAATACTACAACTCGAATCCATATAAAAAGGCTGTTGTGATTACGAACAGATTTCGATTAAATGTACAGTGACTGTATATGTAATATTTTAATATTGGATGATTAAAATGATGCGCCATACTTACGAAGACCATGGACATGCTGTAAAACACATTAATTCCTCACAGAATTGACTTTGGACATGCAGGTGACTCGCTAGGATTAATCTTAGCCTTTGGAGTTAGCCTGGTCTGGAGCAGGCTAGCTGCAGCGGATAAATCACCACAGTAACTTGGCCGGGATTAGTTTGAGCTGCTTTCATGCAACTGACTTAGGGCTAAATTCAGCCAGGATAACCAACATATCCCGGCTTAATTCCTTATCTTGGTTTCGTGCAATACCCCTCAGGATGGATTGTTTACAAACAGGACGGTTTGTTTACAACAGGGCGGTTTGTTTACAAACAGGACGGTTTGTAAACGAACAGGATGGATTGTTTACAAACAGGACGGTTTGTTTACAACAGGGCGGTTTGTAAACGAACAGGACGGTTTGTTTACAAACAGGACGGTTTGTTTACAACAGGGCGGTTTGTAAACGAACAGGATGGATTGTTTACAAACAGGACGGTTTGTTTACAACAGGGCGGTTTGTAAACAAACAGGACGGTTTGTTTACAAACAGGACGGTTTGTTTACAAGCAGGACGGTTTGTTTACAAACAGGACGGTTTGTTTACAAACAGGACGGTTTGTAAACGAACAGGATGGATTGTTTACAAACAGGACGGTTTGTTTACAACAGGGCGGTTTGTAAACGAACAGGATGGATTGTTTACAAACAGGACGGTTTGTTTACAACAGGGCGGTTTGTAAACGAACAGGACGGTTTGTTTACAAACAGGACGGTTTGTTTACCAACAGGACGGATTGTTTACCAACAGGATGGATTGTTTACAAACAGGATGGATTGTTTACAGCTTTCCTTCTCATCCAAACCAGAGTAACGGAAGTCCTGAGACTCAGGGAGGCGGAGCAAAGGGGAGAAACAAAAAGCTGTAAAGTGCTCGTGGTAACTTGGAAATAAGCAAACTTTATATTTTACATATTAACAAAGAGGAGAGCGGAAGTGAGTAGAGAGGGATTAAAAATAACATTCAGTTCTTACAGGTATAAAAGAACCACAAGGAAGAGGTACCACGGATGGCTTTTCACTCACACACAGAAAAATAATTGTATAAAATAAGTTGGTGGAAAACAATAAGAACAGAAACCACAGCCCTGAACGGATTCTCATTTAAATATTGACGATGACTTTATGCTGGGTCCTTCCCATCGCCCCCAGCTCTCTTCAAACACACACAAACGCAATTAAAAGGAAAAAAGTTTTTCAGCCAGAAGCATCTTCAGCCTTGTTTGCTAGCAGGTAGCTGCAGGTGCGTCAATCACACATCTCCTCAGGCACCTCATGAGGGTTGAGGATGCCCGGCACTGACATCTGAAGCTTCCGTTTCTCCTCCTGGGCATGGCAGAGAGCCGCCTCTCTCTCCTCCAGGAAGAAGTCTGAGGCGTCCTCACCAGCAAACTCCTGCAGGACCACATACACACAAGTTAACCCAAACTGGGTTTTCAGCTTCAGGATGCAGTGGGCCCTGTGTTCCTCCAATTCTGACACCACAGATCAAATACTTTCTTACACGTGTTATAAGTTGTGGCTGCTTCTATAACTGAGCCAGAGTGGTAGCCACTTTGAATCCAGTCAGGTTCTCTCGTTTCTCACCTTGATCTGCACCAGGAAGTCCCTCAGGTGCTCTTTGAAGGCCGGGATGTCATGGTTCAGGCTAAACAAACCCGTTACAAACACCTTCACCTGGGCACTGGAAATAAGGAATTGGGAACAAATTTTAAGCTCAGAAGTGTCAAAAGCCCATCACAGCCTCTAGAGCTTGTGTGATGTGATAAGACGTTTCTTTTGCTTTTAACAACAAACACAAAACAAAATTCATCAGAAAAATCTAAAATGGACCAAACCATGAAAGGGAAACCAGGAGTTCAAAAGACACTTTGGAGGCTGCAGACAACCTTCATTAAAATTTCTTTACCATACTGAAAATCACTTCCATTTTTTCATTTGACTCCTTAAGGCCATTTTTCCAGAAAAACATCCCAAAAACACAAACCCAAATGTTAACCAATAATGGACCAAAAACACACAGCTCCTGTACTTAGATCAACCTCCTCAACCGCGTTTATCTGTTTACTTTTGCAGATGTGGGAAGGCCGACTTCAGCAGGTTGGCCGTGTACTCCTGGACATGCACCTGGTTGTTGCCGGGGTTGGTGGAGCTCAGAGCAACACGGACCTTACCCTCCTCCACCAGGTTAAACATGTAGGCCAAGATGGTAGCATGCATGGTCAGACCTGGACACAAACATAAGAAAAATAATATTTTAATCTTGCAATATCAGACGCGTAGTACCACATCGTCATGCAGCCAGGTGTGTCGTGGTCTCTGCCTCTACCTGCAGTGTGAGATGTGTCCGTCACCACGGAGAAGATGTGCTGCAGGACGTCACAGAAGTAGGTCTGGTAGAAGCTCTGAGCTGCTGCTTCCTCTGCTGACACATTCTGCAAGAGGGTGTAGAGAATCTGCAGACCTGAGCGAGATGGAGACACTCATGAAGCAAGCAGAGGTTGGAAAGAAGTTTCAACAATCTACACGCCAGCATCAAAGTGTGCTTCAGCCAGCTTCACAGCCGGAGCACGAACCGAGTATTCACTCCAGCCTCATAACACACAAACACTCATTCTCTCTGTACAACAAACACTGGAAAAAGCCACCATGTCCACATTTAGCCATCATGCACAGCTACATACATACAAGCTCCAGACAAGATCCCTGCACTGTGTGAGTCATTAAGAAGTCATGACACAGGATGGTGTGACAAAGTGTTAGTGCTTTTAGCTCGTTCATGCACAAGATTCGGTAAAGAATGGGAAACATGTCTAATGTGGAGCTACACTGGAGATAAAGTTGTCCAGCGGCACTGTGCAGACATCTTTAAGCAAATTCCTGACAATTTCTGCACAGATGCTCGACAATATGAAGGGACAAGGCTTCAAGGGATCATTAAGTTTGTTTTACAATGTTCTCAATGTTACTATGAGGCTGGCCTCCACAATTCCAGTCCCCAGGGACGGGAACACTCCAAGTCTGGCACGCAGCTTCTCAAATGGGGAAAATTCCCTGAGTTCTTTAATGAAAGAGGAGTAAAGAATATTTGTGCTGCTTCTCAGTCATCCAGGGGATGTTCACCGTAATCCTAAGAGCTTGACTAAAAGCAGCTAGACCTCTTTTTCTTGAATATCATAATATGTGTATAATATGTTCACCGTTTGTCGTGCAGCTTATCACTAGCGCTGTGTCCGAATGTCCCCCAATCCCTACATAGTGCCCATAGGGGCCACGCCATTTTGTAGGTGTCAGAATGTCCAGAGAGAAAACAGTAGGGCACTCAAAATTACCCACAATGCATCTTGAAAACTAGTGACCATCGATGCTCACCAGACGGTTCAATATAGACCACAATGCATTGCGGGCAGAAGCTCAACATGGCGCAAGGAGGTGGAAAAAAATCGAACGGCGCGAAATGAGCTATAAATGTAAGTATTTAATTAATCATACTCATAAGTAATAAAAATAAAAACATTTACACAACTTTGGACTGGACTGGGAACGACGTCTTGATGTGCACTGTGGTTGCCGTGGTGACAGCTGGAAGTCAGGTGGTCTGCGGCGAGGAAAAAATAGGCAGCTTCGTGTCCGAATCACCAAGAGAATGAGTCGCTACGTGGTGTGTGTGGAGGGGTTGGGGAGTAGGGTGGACATCCGAACACAACCGTTGTGTCAACGTATTCATTAATGCAGACAGCCTGCAGGTCACAGGAGGGCTGGTACTGCCTGGGGATGGATGTAACAGCATCTCCACCAGTAAAAGCTTTCAGGGCGAGCCACACTCCTACGAAGCGATGTCATATCGACGTCTCTTCTTGTCCAGCTTTGCTAAAGCTCCACTCAGTCCACACGGGGGAGAGAGGCTGACCACGCATTCCCGCTGTACCGTGCTCATATAACGACTTAAAACTGTTAACGTCAACATGTTATCTGAGATGTGAACTGCATGAATATTTCTAGACTCTACTCAGTAAAACCGTCTTTACTCACGTCATCAGGACATTTCACAAGTTGGACAGGTTTCTGTCCTCTGTGGTTTCAGTTATTTCTGGAAATTAGTCAGTGATGCGGTTTGAAGACGTGTCTTCACGGCGGAGCTTAATTTAAGCACGATGCCGACCTCAGCTTCATCTTTTTAAACTGTCGAACCCTCTCACTGGGAAACATCTCCCACGGGGGCAAAGCCCAGCAGAAAATATGATGATGGGGAGTAAGTCGCACTTTCTTTCTGTGCTGCAGCTGCCTCCTCTTCTTCCCTCACCAGCTTTGAGAGAGTGGAGCAACGGTTTATGCAGTCTGATTACATTGGTGTTCAAAACTTCTACGGTCCAGTATGAACCACCAGATATTCAGCAGGCTGCGCTTAGACACATTCTACGTTACTTTCTGTCTTTGGTTCACTGGATGGTCCATTTGCTTTCCACTGCAAGAGATCCGCAGCAGAATTCCCTTAAACAAGCCTAGGCCCCCGGTTTTCACCAGAGTTTAAACGCACATTCACACTGCTCCAAATGAACCATCTGTGGAAACGGACCAGGACTGGTTAAAAGCGGAGCGTTCTGAGAGCAGGTTGTCACGTTGCGTTCGGTCTGTTTTTGTCTTGTTTGTAAACCAGTGTTACTGAACTTTTCTTATACTTTTCTAATGAAAGTCAGCAATACACTAAGGCTACGTTCACACTGCAGGCTGAAGTGACCCACATCCGATATTTTTTACGCCTATGCGACCTGTATCTGATCTTTTCTTGACAGTCTGAACGACACAGATCCGATTTTTTCAAGTGCGACCCAGGGCGCTTGGATATGTGGTCCCACATCCCATACGTATCTGACCTTTAGCCATGCGACTTCAGTCTGAACGGCCAGGTCGCATTAATCCGACCTACACGTCGTACACATCATTGTTTATAAACTCTCATCTGTAAAGGCCTCACACCACTCTCCATCACTCCTGACCCACGTTTCTCTGTGCAGACGTTGCTGCTGCTCCACAAAATGCCATGGCCACAAATCTGGCTCTCCTTTTATAATCTCCTCCTTAAAACGATGCCACTGAAAACGTGCTGGCTACAGTTGGATAAAAAACTAAAAATTACAACATAAGCTCTGCTGTTATCGTCCATGTTTACTTCCACAAACACGAAGACGTCGCCCGCTCGCTCACTGTCACGTCGTCGTGTCTTCTGCGCATGCGGGACACTTTCAGTGCATAAAGTTCATACAGGAGATCACACACAAGTTACTTTTAATTGGAAATGTGACTGGACTCTCAAAAAGAAATCGGATTTCACAAAAAAATCTGAACTGAGCATCATGCCCTGCAGCGTGAACCCAGCCTAACTCATTATTGACTTCATTATTGATTATTGCATTTAACAATGCGAAAATAACTGCAGTAATAATAAGTAAGATTAAAGTTTTTAATTGTTGCCTAGCACTACTTATAAAAACTCCACGTTAGGAGGGAAAAAACCTTTTGGATGGAAGGTGAGACACCTTCAGGAACCAACAAAAGTAAGTCCAGTTGCTTTCATTTTAGCTCTTTGGACTCGCTATGAAATACTCCTTCTGGTGATCTTTAATGAGAGACATCGGTTCATTTATGCCCAGGGATTTGGAAGCAGGGTCCCATAACGGCCCTCTGCTGTAGCATCGTGTGTTTGCTTCATTTGATGGTTCTGTGTTGGACAAAAATTTCCCATAAGCATTTCTTTCTCAGATAATGAAGAAAGTTGATCATTTTTATGTGAGCCTAACACAGCTAGCTAACTTTATTCCAGGTGTATACCTGTGTATACCTGTGTCAGCCACATCCCTCATCGTGTGCTTGAAGGCCCAAATGATGGAATCCAGAATCAGCTTGAACTGAGGTGGAGGAAAGGTTAGGAAGGCTGGAAAACACTGAGAGGTGGCGGCTTGAAGGAGGTAGAAGAAATCCGTTCTGTGTTCTGGGAATTCTTCAAAGTCCTGATGACAGAGAAGGAAAACCATGGTCTTAACTTTCTGTCTTCCATGACTCCATCTGGTCCAGCTATGACTTAGTCAAACCTTGTTGATCATGTTCAAAGTGCACTCAAAGACAGCATCAAAGATTATGGGGATTTTGCCGGTGATGTGGACTCCCAGCTTGTTGACGATGGCGGCCATGCTGCTGAGGACCTCGGGCTCCCTTGCTGCTGGAACGTTCCTTTGGTAGTCGATGAGCACCGCCTCCAGGAGGGGGGGTACAAAGTTGTCTGCCACCTGGACCACAGAATACGCACACACAAGCATGTCGCTTTTACTGCAACCTCATTGATGATTAAATGGAAGAATTAAAATTGAGAGAAGCAGCAACTTAGGTTAATTTGTCACTTGTTTGTGTTTTTATTGCTTTATACAACACTGAGTTGCAGATAAATAAAAAGGTAAGAAGGGCTCACCATCTGAGGGTTGTTGGAGCGACTGACCCAGCCTGAGATTAGCTTGAGCGTCTCCTTCTTAACTATCCTCATCTTCCTGATCAGAGGCTGCTTTGTCACCATCTCACCTGTGGAAACAACAAAAAGCCTCAAGAACACCTGAAGTCTGCGTCATGGTAAGACACACGTCTTCAGTGAAGATGGGAGGTATTTACAGAGCAGTGTGTGTAGCAGGGAGTCGGCATATCAAATAATACCATCTTTTAAACACCTCTGTTGTCACTCAGCTGGTCCTGTGGTGCCAGCTTACTGTGTGTGAGCAAACACTGATCTCAGTAAAAGTGCTGACTTAACACAGGTGTGCAAAAGGGGCTACATAACACACAGCATTTAAATCTTTCTTAATCTTAAATAAAGTAAAGAATATGAACAATGATGGAAACAATTTATATGACCATCAACATCCCATAACGGAGTAAAATCCCATATCTGCAGCAATCTGATGAGTTTATCTGCACTTCAGAAAGTCAGTATTTTAAAAACCCTGATCTATGTTTAAACCATCCTTACATGCGTAATTTGGTCCATTTCAGATAAATGACCGGACTTAGCAAACGGAGTCGTAGCACCAGAAAGCACAGGGTGGTGCTGAGCAGCATGGCTGACGTGTGACCAGTGAAAGGAAGGAGGAGGAGGACCACCACCGTCTGTGCTACGTCCTTTTGTGTCTCTTTCTAAAAATGTACATTATCTTGATCTCCTCCAACGTTGCCATGTTTGCTGTTGTCTGAAAGTGATGTGGAAACTCGGAGGTGAACCCCTCACCGCCCACTGCTGGATGCGCTGGCTATCAACAGATATATAAGGTACATATGAGGGTGTGAGGACAGTGATGTGTAATATGAATGTACCTATTTATGTATGTAAAAGGACCATAAACATACGCGGATGTGAAAACATGAAATAAATCAGACTTTAAGGTCAACACGTACAAAGACCTCAAGAATATTTTGGAGAAATCCAGGTTTGTTATTCTGATTTCTCATAATCAGAAAACACCAAAAATCCGATCATTATCTGATTTCTGGAGTTGTCAGATTATTGAAGTGGTCATGCAGACAGCAAAATCTGATATCCTTTCTCAGATAATGGCAGTTATCCAGTTATGAGAAATCAAATTAACACACCTAGATTTCGTCTTTCCTACAGAACCGCATATCTGATTTATTTTTACATTTTCTACATCTGGCATGTGTAAAAACCTGCATTACTGCCATCTTTCACAACATCTTCTGTTTAAAAGACGGGCAGAACTGAAGAAAAACGTGACAGCATCCAGCAGCGGGAAGTTGGAGAATAAAAGTAAAACATTCACCTGTAAACTATTATTAGCTCCCACATTAGCAGCTAATGCTAAGACTGTGGGCACCGCCATGTTCAACAAAGACAACAGGTCTTTTTTAATATTGCATTTCTGAAGTGCATGTAGACATGTTCGATCTGATGATTACAATTATCTGATTACTTCCAGTTATCAGATTTCGATGCTCATGTAAATGGGCTCATTATCTGATAAAATATAACATGCTGTCTACATAACAGGAATAATCTGATTACTCCAGAAATCAGATAGTGATCAAATGTTTGGTGTGCATGTAAACCTGATGAATGTATGTATATAAAGTCTTGTTTAAACAGCTCTGCTGTGTGCATCATTTTACTTGCACACCAGAAGCATCTGCCTTTAGAAAGTCCTCACCATCTGATACTAAAACCTGCAGAAATATTTCTTAAATGTTGTTTTTCTTTGGAAAGAAAGCTCTAAAAGATGTTGCTGAGTGGTGCACAGGCACTGACCGCTGCTCTGGACCGCTGAGGAGATGTTTTCACTCAGACACTTGTAGACATTGAGCATGTCCAGGTAAATGCGTCCCAGCTGGGCAACAAAAAAGTGACCCACAGCTTTGCAGGCACTGACATTAGTCTTGAGAATGATTCCCAGCTGACACACTGTCTCTGTGTCCTTCAGGATGTCCACGTTCTGCAACGAAAGGTCCTCATCTTAGATTAAAACCACACAAACGCATGTATAAATCCAGTCTGCTACTATTATATAATGTGTGTGTTGCCCTTACCGCGGTAGCTTGCTGGATGATACCGTCCCACACTTGATTAGGCAGCAGCATGTACTTCTCTACCAAAAGCTCTTGGGCTGCCTGGTCGGTCTGAGCTCCGATCATATAACCCACTGCCTCGTAAAATGTGTGGACCTGCAGCAAGAGAAAATAAAATAATAAAAAGCAGTAGCTGTTATCTGATAGTCTAAAGATGACAGGAGGGCCTTAGGCAGGGCTCACCTGATGAGGCTGCAGGTCACAGATGATTGTCTTGATGTGGTTCAGGATCTCATCAATGAAGGGCATCACTTCTCCCACCTGAACCTGGACAAACTGACGCCGGCACTTCTGAGCGATCTTGATGAAGGTGTCACACGCCATGTCCTGCACGCCGTCGTGAGTCTCTGTACAGTCAGAGCGAAGTGAACCAAACTATGACCAACCTCAGTCTGATTCCCATGCAGGTAAAAGTGGAAAGAAGTCACCTGAACGCTGCAACCAGGCAGATTTAGGAATCGTAATGTTTTTAGGATCAGAGACGTACGGACTTTTTCCCCTCTCATTTCTCACCGTGCATAAATTCAAACAGCTTGTTGACGACTGTCTTGAGGAACTTCCAGTGGGCGCGCAGGAAGCGAGGATACTGGCCCACGATGTACATGATGTTTGATGCTATGATGGCCTTGTTGTCTTTACCTTGTTTCTGCTCACATAAGCCCAGAAGGTCCTGCACAGATGACACAATTCCCATTTTTTTAATATACTACACGTAACTAACTAGTTGGCCTGGACATTAAGGCAGGGGTGCCCAAGTCCGGTCCTCGAGATCTACCATCCTGCAACTTTTAGATGCAACTCTTCTCCAACACGTTTGAATCAGATGTCATTCAGCTCTGCAGAGGCCTGTAACGAGCCAGTCACCTGATTCAGGTGTGTTGGAGAAGGGTTGCATCTTAAAGTAGCAGGATGGTAGATCTCGAGGACCAGACTTGGGCAGCCCTGCATTAAGGTTTATCAGCCACTTGCCCAGCAGCCAAACTTTCTTGTCCTAAAGTTTTGTTCTAAAACGCTTTCATTGCAGACTGAGCATGTCAACGGCGAGCAAGAGACTCCAACAGCCATAGCGGTGTGTCGTGGTATCACTAGTGGTTGGCAACCAGCGGCCCGTGGGTTAGAACTGGCCCGCCAGATAACATTCATTTAAAAATAAAAAAAAACAGATTGCAAAAGTTTTGTGCTAGACAGGAGGAGGGATGTACAGCACAGGAGTCGGAGCAGAGACAGAGAAACCGCCTGTTTAGCATGAATGTTTTGCCACCAGCTTTAGCAATAAAACCCTTCCTGTTCCAACAGAATCCTGTGTCTGCTTCACTGCTGCTGGGTAAGCTCTGAAACTAGCTGCAGTTTAACCCAGCAGTAATCACCTCGCCTCAGGTCGGATTTAAGGTGGAGGCAGGAAGGTTTAGTAGCTGTTTATGTCGGGAGTTTTCCCCGGAAGTGGAGGCAACAGACCAAAGCAACATGGTTACCAAATCGTTAAAGAAATGTCGCACTTCTGGAGAAAAAGACCAGACGGAAAGACGAGGAAAATAACTTTTGGTGTCGCTGAGTTTAGTTCATCTGCCAAACTTGTGACTTGTTTTGAAAATTTGTGTTTAAAGAACCTTTCAGACAGTTCAAAGTCTTATAGATAGTATGGTTGATAGTTTTCAATGAAGGCATATGTGTTTCCATACCTAATGGACAAATGGACTTTCCACTGTCCAAACACAGTTTAGTCTCCTGGGCAAACATGGAACCATTAAGTCCTTGTCAGAAACTCAGCTAAAAGGCTTAAACTACACCAAGCAGAAGGATCTGTGCTGAAAGTCAGTGATTTAGTCAAACAGCCACGAGTCATACAAAATAGCAGCTGGAAAATAAGATCAGCTTGTAAAGAGTTGTTTAAGGAGTCCAACCTTGATGACAGTCACTAGGAAATGCTTTTCATCCTTCTCGTGCATCGCTCCGCTGATGGAGCCAATGGCCCAGCAGAGCATGTTCAGGTTCTTCCATGACCACTCAGTGCCGATGACTTGCTTGTGGAGTTTCTCTGTCATGATGCGTTCGGTGTCAGCGGAGTCCAGATGTGTCAGATAGACTACATGCAGGGGACAGACAGGGAGATTCATGAATATAAACAGCCAACATAACCAGTGTGGCTACTGGTCAGAACACTATCCAGCTTGGTATGGGTTGAAGAACCAGTACTGGGGAGTAGCTGAACCATACAGACGTGTCCTGACTTACCAAGAGTCTCCCTCATATTCTTGTACAGATTGATGGAGTCTGTGTCCTTCATGAACTCTCTGACGACATCTCCTTGGTCATTCTCCACCACCAGCACCTCCTCTGGTTTAGCCATGCGGCTTACCGTCAACAAACGCACCTGCAAGACGACATGGAGGACCAGTCATACGTGTGTCTGACAGACTCCTTCTAATGTATGTCCATATGCATGCAACCTTAGAATTACGATTTAGATTTATTTAATACATAAAATGAAGAACAGAATTTAATTAACACTATTTTGCAATAATACATCTGTAGAAAAAAACTGGTGTTCAAGTCGTCATTTCATCCACCTGGGACAGAACAAGTGGGTAGAGGTGTCTGCGAGGGGGGACATCAGACAGCAGTGGGGCGCTGGAGGTGGAGAAAGGATTTTCTCTGTACAGTTCTGCCGTCAGATGGTTCCAGTACTCCAGACAGATCTTGAATATCTCCGTCTCCTCCACCTCCGATACCAACAGCATGTATTGCTGGGCCTGCAGCCACAAACACGTGGTGAGGTCAGATCTCGTTGAATACAGTATTTACGGAGTTTAAGTTAGTGATGCACCGATCCCATATGGGTATCGGTACCGATATTGAAGAAAATTCTAGATCGGGGATCGGTGACAATGGACTGATCCATAGGTGCAGATCTATTTGGTGTAATTCTATGCTGTGTGCATATTATGTGCTAACGACGCACCACGCAGAGGTTCACATCTGTTTTCAAAGTGGCCGAGCGAAAGCATCAACCATGTGGGGCTTTTTAACGCTACCTCAGCAAACACATTCAGCAACTGTTTTATTCAGCAGCTTTTGTAATGGATGTTTCATTTCAGGGCTTAAAGTATTCTGGTGTTACACTAAAATCTGTGACCACAGACGAGCAAAGCCTTCTAAACACTTGTACTGAAGTCTGAGTTCATTATAATGCGGGTGCAGTAAAGTCGCACATTCTGACAGCTGACAGATGAGCCATCTGTGGCCCTGGCTATGTGCTGGTCACATTATGTTCAGACTAACAGGCCACCATTTCTGGTGTGATTTCAGAATGTTTCACATTCAGCGTGTGTACTGAGACACGTAAACACCAACGGTGAGCGTGGATGAAGAAACAGCTGTACTCCAACAGCTAATGGAGATCAAAATAAATACAAATGCAATAATTAATAATTTAACAAGTGATTTCTGTGTATTTTAAATATGCACCAACCAAGCTAGTGAAGCTAGTGAAGCTAATGAAGCTATTGAAGCTAATGAAGTTAGTAAAGCTATTGAAGCTAGTGAAGCTAGTGAAGCTAGTGACGCTAATGAAGCTAGTGAAGCTATTGAAGCTAATGAAGGTAGTGAAGCTAGTGAAGCTGGTGAAGCTATTGAAGCTAATGAAGCTAGTGAAGCTAGTGAAGCTAGTAAAGCTAGTGAAGCTAATGAAGCTAGTGAAGCTATTGAAGCTAATGAAGCTAGTGAAGCTAATGAAGCTAGTGAAGCTATTGAAGTTAGTGAAGCTAGTAAAGCTAGTAAAGCTAGTAAAGCTAGTGAAGCTATTGAAGCTAATGAAGCTAGTGAAGCTATTGAAGCTAATGAAGCTATTGAAGCTAGTGAAGCTAATGAAGCTAGTGAAGCTAGTAAAGCTAGTGAAGCTAATGAAGCTAGTGAAGCTATTGAAGCTAATGAAGCTAGTAAAGCTATTGAAGCTAATGAAGCTAGTAAAGCTATTGAAGCTAATGAAGCTAGTGACGCTAATGAAGCTAGTGAAGCTATTGAAGCTAATGAAGGTAGTGAAGCTAATGAAGGTAGTGAAGGTAGTGAAGCTGGTGAGGCTATTGAAGCTAATGAAGCTAGTGAAGCTAGTGAAGCTAGTGAAGCTAATGAAGCTAATGAAGCTATTGAAGCTAGTGAAGCTAGTGAAGCTAATGAAGCTAGTGAAGCTAGTGAAGTTAATGAAGCTAGTGAAGCTAGTGAAGCTATTGTTTTTTTTTCCCCTCAATTTCAGCTCCTTTCTTACTTATTTTACCTGGATTTTGAATTCCTAATTGGACTGACTGAAGCATTTTAAAGGAAGTTTTGTTCTTGTTTATTTAGTCAAACTGCTGTGGTTTTTTTCAGCTTCAGCACTGGCTGAAGTTTTATACTTTTACATGTTTGACCAAGCTTGTGACGCTTATTTAAGATTGCTAAAGTTTTGATTTTTGTTTTTAAAAATTAGGAAAAATATTTTTAAATCGAGTCCGATGTTGCCTTGCACAGAAGAAAGATCTCCGTCTTTTCCACACACTTTATAAGAGAGATGACACTACAAACACAGGTGCCCCAAGGCAGTACAACCACAACAAGCTACACAAAGAGTTCCTCAAAACTAAACATTACCAACGTTAAGTCAAGTTATACAGTTTAACAGACGTCCGCGCATTAGAGCGAGTCCAGCATCAAATTTTATTTTTCACAAATCGTATCATCGCAACTTTCAGAGTTATTGTAGTTAACGACCGCAGATGTTTTCCTGGTCTTATGCAGCCTACGACAGATTAGCAACACTAACACAGTAATGCTAAGAAAGGTTAGCAGGTGGACTTAATCCAGAACAACAACGGGGTTGTCCTACCTCCATGAGCGTTTCCCGTAGTTCCGGTCTTTTCTCAATGACATGGCCATGTTCTTTGAGGAACGTGCAGAGGAACAGGCTCAAGTTCTGGATGAAATTCTGCTCCTCATCCTTTCCGTTGGCGTAGGCTGCTCTGATGTTGGTGTTGAGAGGAAGCATCTAACCACAAGGCATCACACACACTTCATCCATCTGTTCTAAGACTTAGTCTTACCTAGTTTGGCTTTTTTTCCAAATACAGAAGCAAATTATTTATCACAAATTATTTATTCAAGTTATATAAAAGCAAAATAAATACACAAAAAATAAATGAATAAGTATAAAATCTAGAAACAAATGTGAACTTACAGAAAAAAGATTGAACAAAATAAAAAGAAATAAAACTTAAATAACAAGTGGTCCCTTCGCATTAATCTTTCCCATTAGGCAGCAATAAAAATAGCTGCGTACCTCTTTTAGCCGCGACATGGTGAGAGCGAACAGGCTGACAAACTGGTCCTCGTACTGGTTGACACTCACCCCAGCGATCTCCGTCAGACATTTTAGTGTTACTTTGCGAAACATGGGCACATCCAAGAACTGAAAGACAAATCAGATCCGGTTTGGAGAAGCAGTTCTCCATCGCTCCTACATGTTCATCCTCTCTGCTGTTTGGGTCAGTGATTGCTAGCAGGAAGGAAGGTGAAGGCAAATATTCTTGTTTGTATCATAGCACAAACAAACAAAAGAGTAAAAGCTTAACGTGCTTTATACACCAAAAATTTTAAAGCCCTCAAAAGTTGTAAGTTTTCTGCGAGAGCTGCATATCGTGAATGTGTGGTGAATGGGCTCTTCACATTTCTGTACATATGCATCAAACATTTTCAACAGAAGCTTTCAGTCTGTATTTCCTTTATCATCGTGTGTTTACTCCTGCAGTCACGCCTCGTATTTCAGCTGTGCCATCATCAGCACTCCAGCCCGGACGACCCACAGGCCAGAAGACCCACGGCCCGGAAGACCCACGGGCCAGAAGACCCACAGCCCGGAAGACCCACGGACCGGACGACCCACGGGCCAGAAGACCCACAGCCCGGAAGACCCACGGACCGGACGACCCACGGTCCAGAAGACCCACGGTCCGGACGACCCACAGGCCAGAAGACCCACGGCCCGGAAGACCCACGGGCCAGAAGACCCACGGCCCGGAAGACCCACGGACCGGACGACCCACGGTCCAGAAGACCCACGGTCCGGACGACCCACAGGCCAGAAGACCCACGGTCCAGAAGACCCACGGCCCGGACGACCCACAGGCCAGAAGACCCACGGCCCGGAAGACCCACGGACCGGATGACCCATGGCCCGGAAGACCCACGGACCGGATGACCCACGGCCCGGAAGACCCACGGACCGGACGACCCACGGTCCAGAAGACCCACGGTCCGGACGACCCACAGGCCAGAAGACCCACGGTCCGGACGACCCACGGTCCAGAAGACCCACGGTCCAGACGACCCACAGGCCAGAAGACCCACGGCCCGGATGACCCACGGCCCGGACGACCCACAGGCCAGAAGACCCATGGCCCGGAAGACCCACGGACCGGATGACCCATGGCCCGGAAGACCCACGGACCGGATGACCCACGGCCCGGACGACCCACGGCCCGGACGACCCACGGTCCAGAAGACCCGCGGCCCGGACGACCCACGGCCCGGAAGACCCACGGACCGGACGACCCACGGTCCAGAAGACCCGCGGCCCGGACGACCCACGGCCCGGAAGACCCACGGACCGGAAGACCCACGGGCCAGAAGACCCACGGCCCGGAAGACCCACGGACCGGACGACCCACGGTCCAGAAGACCCACGGTCCGGACGACCCACAGGCCAGAAGACCCACGGTCCAGAAGACCCACGGCCCGGAAGACCCACGGACCGGAAGACCCGCGGCCCGAACGACCCGCGGCCCGAACGACCCACGGACCGGACGACCCACGGTCCAGAAGACCCACGGTCCAAAAGACCCACGGTCCGGACGACCCACGGTCCAGAAGACCCACGGTCCGGACGACCCACGGTCCAGAAGACCCACGGTCCGGACGACCCACAGGCCAGAAGACCCACGGCCCGGATGACCCACGGCCCGGACGACCCACAGGCCAGAAGACCCATGGCCCGGAAGACCCACGGACCGGATGACCAATGTCCCGGAAGACCCACGGACCGGATGACCCACGGCCCGGACGACCCACGGCCCGGAAGACCCACGGACCGGAAGACCCACGGACCGGACGACCCACGGTCCAGAAGACCCACGGCCCGGACGACCCACAGGCCAGAAGACCCACGGCCCGGACAACATACGGCCCGAACGACCCGCGGCCCGAACGACCCACGGCCCGGAAGACCCACGATCTGGACCACGGTTTGCTCAAGCTGAACCACACCATACTAAATGTGAATGATCAAAAGAATCGTTAAATTTTCAAAGTTTCTGTGTAAAAGAAAAATCCACCCTACACCACACCACACTAGACCACCACCCTACACCACACCACACTAGACCACCACACCACACTAGACCACCACCCTACACCACACCACACTAGACCACCACCCTACACCACACCACACTAGACCACCACCCTACACCACACCACACTAGACCACCACACCACACTAGACCACCACCCTACACCACACCACACTAGACCACCACCCTACACCACACCACACTAGACCACCACCCTACACCACACTAGACCACCACCCTACACCACACCACACTAGACCACCACCCTACACCACACTAGACCACCACCCTACACCACACCACACTAGACCACCACCCTACACCACACCACACTAGACCACCACCCTACACCACACTAGACCACCACCCTACACCACACCACACTAGACCACCACCCTACACCACACCCATACCATAGAGCACCACAAAAATATCCTTATTTTAAGGTAATTTCCAGCAGTAGTAAAGAATTTAATTGCTCTCAGGAAGCCTACCCTCGAAAATCCACAAAAACCAATACAACAGCAACAGCAAATGATATAAAACAAAACACATCTATTTGTTTTAATCATTCAAATAAAAACAAAAATAAAGCAACAAAATAAAAAAAAATACACAAAAACCTGAAAGAAATATGAATCAAAAATAAAAATTAAGAAAACTAAAAAAATATATTAACAGAAAAAAACATAAAACATAGAAACAACCAAAAACAAAAAAGAAATCCCATCAGCTGTTAAAAAAAAAAAAAAAAATATATATATATATATATATATATATATATTTGTGAGCCACATTGAAGTCATTTCAGATTTTTGTTTTTTGTTTACCTTGTTGGCCAATGTGCTGATGAGTTTTGTCTCAAAGACATAACCTAAAGGAATCCAATTCAGGAAGCGGAGAAGTGTCTCCAGAGTGGCATGGACTAGCGGTGCATTCTGGGAGTTGTCCTGCACAATAAAAACAAGAGTTAAAGTGAGGACACATGTGTGACATAAAGGAAACCCAGAAAAGGACAGAGAGGACTTCAGAGGCCTGCACTACAGAACTGGATTTTCTCTTTTACCTGGGTTTTCTTTCCTATGACGCTGGTTTACTTTTACAGGGTAAATCGCCATGGTAACTTACACTGAACAGTTAACCTGGTCCAGAGCAGGTTAGGTTCTGGGTAAGTGATCAACCAGTATAAAAGCACCCCCTCCTGACCATTCAGTTCTCTTGGAAAATGGCCGCCCATTCTTAGAACATTCGGTTGATGTGGGCGAGTGGATTGTGAGAGGAGCGATTAGGAGAGCCCGCAGTGAAGTATGACATCAGATGTCATGATGTCATTGATGATGCTGCTACTGATAGTGATGACGAGTTTGATATTTTACTAGTTTAAGGCAGATTATTTTTTATTATGTTTGTCATATTACTGTTACATATACTTTTTATTTTCCATTTAATAAAAGGCCAACAATAATCTTTAGTTTAATTATTTTATCATTTTAAAAAGATTAATTTGATCTAATTTGTGTTTAATTTACTGATTGGTATAATTTATTATTGTTTTTTAAAAACATCTTATTTATATTTTTCCAGTTATCATACAAAACCATAGTAATTATCCCAATTTAAAAGTGATCATAGAAAAACAAAACCCTCAGAAAAAAGGGCGAGGACAAACCAAACCCATGTAACAGTCAGACCTGTCACACACAATGGACATGACCAAAAAATAAATAAACAGGTAAAACACAGCAACCACAAATGAGCCTAACATTTCTCATTACTGGGTTGACCTGGGGAGGGTTGTAGAGAGTACATCTGATCCTTTCCAACCTAATATTCTGCACAATGTCCTGAATCCAGTAGTGTGTGATGGAGGAGTGGCAGAATCAGGCTAGTATGGAGGAAAAGGCCACAACTCGCTGCATAGGAGGAGCAGAACCCCCACAACCAGAAACAGCAGCCAAGGGAGAAGGTGACATGTTGTAAGCATATGCCTTAGAGATCACTTCAAAAAAGAAAGAGCAGAAAGGAACAAGCTTTGGACATGACCGACACACAGGATAGGAGGCAGCAGCTGTTTACATCTGTCACACAATGAGTCTACATTCGGAAATATTCTGGCTAGCTTGACTTCAGAGAAGTGTAACCTGTACTAAGCCATGCCTGGAGCATATGGAGGAAATTTATTATAGTTTTAAAAGCATTTCTTTAAGTACTGATGTTGAGCTTTATATTTTAGACTGCCCTTGCAATAAAAATATTAATGTATATTTTACAACCACAATTTTCCTTTTAGGGGCGAAAAGTGTCGATATCAACGAAAATGGTATCGTACAGACAGGAAACATTTTGGAATCGCCCATCCCGATGGAACGCACAGCTACTCATGTGGCCGCGGTGAGGAATTAATATCCAACACTAAACAGCCTCACACGGTTTGACCTGAATGGAAAATATAAAGGAAGGAGCTGAGGAAGCTCTGCCTGGCATGTCTGGGCCGTAATAAAGTGAAACCGAGTGATGTGAGCACGCACTGATCAGTATTGAAAACCCCGGGTTGCAGTGCTGCTTATCAGGGTTGTGAATGCCTGGGTAAGACAACCCAGGTAACAGAGAGATACCGTGTATGGAAATCTCGCTTTGCAGTTCAGGCCTCAGACGGGTCAGGTGTGTCTGATCTTACCAGGACAAACTGACACAGCTGGAATATTTGGGAAAACTCGTTGCACATGCTGAAAGACAAAGACATGCCACTGTTAGGACAGTTTATACCTGAAAATCCGCATTTATATTACAAACTGTGCCACAGTTTAACCCCAAGGTGACCATCTATACTCAGTATGGGAGCCTCTTCACTGTTGGTGTTGAGGTGTTTTGCGGGTACCATTTAATGAGGCTGCCAGCTGAGGACCTTTAACTAGACTCTGATGTGCTTTTCCTGCTCAGTTGTGCACCAGGGCCTCCAACTTCTCCTCCTATCGTGGTTAGACCCAGTTTGTGCTGTTCTTTGAAGGGAGTAGTACACAGCTTTGTAGGAGGTCTACAGTTTCTTTGCTAGTTCTCTCATGGAATAGCCTTCATTTCTCAGAACAAGAATACACTGACGAGTTTCAATAGAAAGTTCTTTTTTTCTGCCCGAACACACGAATGCTGAAGCTCCAGATACTGAAATAGTCAAAGGAAGAGCAATTTTATTGCCTCTTTAATCAGTACAACAGTTTTCAGCTGTTCTAACATGATTGCACAAAGCTTTTCAAATGATCAGTTAGCCTTTTAACATGATAAACTTGGATCAGCTAACAGAATATGGCACTGAAACACAGGAGTGATGGTTGCTGAAAACGGGTCTTTGTACAGCTATTCCAATAAAAACAGCTGTTTCCAGCAAGAACAGTCATTTACCACATTAACAATGTCTAGACTGTATTTCTGGTTAATTTCATGTCATATTTATTGAAGAAAATGCTGCTTTTTATTAAAAAAAATCACATTTCTAGGTGACCCCAAAGTTTTGAGATGTAGTGTGTGTGTGTGTGTGTGTGTGTATAAAATAAAGTGACCTGTCTTTGAGGTGCTTGGCCTTCACTTGGGTCATCTGTCCGCTAGAGAAATCAAAGACCTCCTCACTGAGCAGTTTCAGGATGATCATGTTGTTGTGACAGAGGCTCTCGCTGGTCCGACTGGCTCCTACAATATCACTGATGAAGGTGGGCCAGTGTTTCGGCCATTCTTGCTTCAGGATCTAAGCCACCCCAGAACAGAATAAAATGCATGTCAACCGCCTCATGGCTTTACCCCTGCCAATTTTCCTTTCCTTTGAGTAAAAATCAAACATTTACCTGTACAAGTATCATGTTGAGTTTTGAAATGTATATCCCTTGTTTCTGTAAGATAAACAGAACAGAAGCATCAAGATGATGCAGCATTGAGACCATCAGCACCACACAGGAGAAAAACAAGTGTAAAACTTCGCCAAACGCTAACTCACCTCCATGTTTGCTGGATCAGAGGAGGTTTTTATAATCAGCCCGACAACGTACTTCTTGATTCCTGAAAACAGAACAGAGTGCAAATTACATTTTACACACAAGTCCAAGTAGGGGAAAAAAATCTAATCATTTTATATAAAAGAAAATCTTAAATTTTGACTTTCAAATACAGAACACTGTACAGTGCTGGAAAACAACAATAAATCAATAGATCTCCATCTACCTTCACACTGATTTCTAGGGAGAATCTTCCACCGTGTGTTGATGACTACTTCCAGAATCTGCAGCGCATAATACTACAAGAAAAAAAGAGCTCTTGAAAGGAAGCAAATGTTCCCAACACTAAAAACAACATAGGCCACAATCATTTCAATTTAGACTGCTGACACTAACAAAATACTGGCCCAGGCTTTGCTCTGGCTACATTCTTTGAAAGAGATTCCCTGCATCGCATACGTCCTTTATTTTTAGGAAAGGTCACAAAAATCTATCTATTCTATCCGCATCTAGCCGGCTCTGTCCGCATCTAGCCGGCTCTGTCCGCATCTAGCCGGCTCTGTCCGCATCTAGCCGGCTCTGTCCGCATCTAGCCGGCTCTGTCCGCATCTAGCAGGCTCTGTCCGCATCTAGCAGGCTCTGTCCGCATCTAGCAGGCTCTGTCCGCATCTAGCCGGCTCTGTCCGCATCTAGCAGGCTCTGTCCGTATCTAGCCGGCTCTGTCCGCATCTAGCAGGCTCTGTCCGCATCTAGCAGGCTCTGTCCGCATCTAGCCGGCTCTGTCCGCATCTAGCAGGCTCTGTCCGCATCTAGCAGGCTCTGTCCGCATCTAGCAGGCTCTGTCCGCATCTAGCAGGCTCTGTCCGCATCTAGCCGGCTCTGTCCGCATCTAGCCGGCTCTGTCCGCATCTAGCCGGCTCTGTCCGCATCTAGCAGGCTCTGTCCGCATCTAGCAGGCTCTGTCCGCATCTAGCCGGCTCTGTCCGCATCTAGCCGGCTCTGTCCGCATCTAGCAGACTCTGTCCGCATCTAGCAGGCTCTGTCCGCATCTAGCCGGCTCTGTCCGCATCTAGCCGGCTCTGTCCGCATCTAGCAGGCTCTATCCGTATCTAGCCGGCTCTGTCCGCATCTAGCAGGCTCTATCCGCATCTAGCAGGCTCTATCCGCATCTAGCCGGCTCTATCCGTAACTAGCCGGCTCTAGCCGTATCTAGCCGGCTCTATCCGCATCTAGCCGGCTCTGTCCGCATCTAGCCGGCTCTGTCCGCATCTAGCCGGCTCTATCCGTAACTAGCGGGCTCTAGCCGTATCTAGCCGGCTCTATCCGTATCTAGCCGGCTCTAGCCGCATCTAGCCGGCTCTGTCCGCATCTAGCCGGCTCTATCCGTAACTAGTTGGCTCTAGCCGTATCTAGCCGGCTCTATCCGTATCTAGCCGGCTCTATCCGTATCTAGCCGGCTCTATCCGTATCTAGCCGGCTCTATCCGTATCTAGCCGGCTCTATCCGCATCTAGCCGGCTCTATCCGCATCTAGCCGGCTCTGTCCGCATCTAGCCGGCTCTATCCGTAACTAGTTGGCTCTAGCCGTATCTAGCCGGCTCTATCCGTATCTAGCCGGCTCTATCCGTATCTAGCCAGCTCTAGCTGTATCTAGCCAGCTCTAGCTGTATCTAGCCAGCTCTAGCTGTATCTAGCTGGATTAGGAATGTCGGGATCAAGTAGCAAAACATATATTGGAAAAAATATCAATGTTCCTCTTCATCTGAGTTACTGTTGGCTATCTTGTACTTTCTTTTTAACAACTGCTAGCATGTGTTGCTTTTGAGAGAGTAGTCTGCAGGTCACAGTTTCAACCAGAAGCACTCGAGAGCACAGACCTTCACTAATGGCAAAATTATCCCTATCTCCCCATAGTAAAGAATCCTAGATATACACAAAAATAGAAAACAAAAAAGAAAAAACTGTGTGATCTGTACAAATTGGACAAAAGTGTGAATAGTCTGCACTAAAAACAGAGCAAAGCCAAGATAAAACTAGCAAACATCTGCGTTTTGACAGAACGGACCACTGAGAAATCCTCCCATCAAACCAAACAGTGCAGCTTAGCGTTGATGTAAACAGTGTGAACGAGAAAACCCAATAAACACTGGATTTAACACTTGTGGTTTTAATGTGGATTTTACTTTGATGAGGATGTTTTATTCTTGTTTCATCGAGTCCTTATTAACTTTAAACTTCATCTGCTGCTTTGGTCTTCTAACTTTGTTCTCACACGGTTGGAGATTATCAGGGTGTGAAGTAAAATATCTGGCACTGCCCTAAATGCCCCCGCTGACCTGCACAAGGTGAGGTCAGTGAGAAAAGCCGGACTGATCCTGTCAGATCCAGACCAGCCACTACAGGACCAGTTCAGGTGGGTCCTTCCAGATACAGATACCTGTTGTCGAGGCGTAGGACTAACAGACAAAAAGGTTCATTCATTCCTGCGGCAATTAGGTTTTTAATCTGACATCCGAGCTTTACTTTGACTTGCATTAGAGATTTCTTCTGGCTATTTGGGGTAGGAGGAACCAATAAATAGAATTTTATGATTTAGGATTATACATATTTTTGTGATTTTGCATTTATTATATACGATAAATAGATTTTCAAAAATCTCTGATACCATTAAATGATAGAGTAAGCGTTTAACAGGTTCCAGTTACACATAATTTAGTATTATGGTTCAGAACAGCAAATATGTGATGTCCTTGTACGAGGCGCCAGGTCTCAGGAGGTTAAATGACTTGTTGTTGTTTTATTATACATGTTGCTCTACTGGCTGTACAACTAATTGTCCCCAGGGGATAATAAAGGTTCTTGAACGTGAATTTATGTGATACACATCAGCTCATATATTAGTCCTGAGAGACTGAGAACAGCTCCAGTTGGATGCCCACAGCTATGAACACGTGAGTGGATGTTGTGTTCATACTTTAGTGATCATGCTCTGAGAGAACTCCAGGATTGTGTCGACCCTCGTCCAGGCATCTGGATGGTCCTTCAGGTTGGTCAGCACTTCCTGGGCCACTTGTTGCTGCAAAAGATGAGCAAGACAAACTCTTTACAGGTGCTTGGTCAGCTTAAAGTACTTTGTGACTTAATATTTATGCATAGTACTTCATCTGAACTTCTCGTAATGCAGCACAGCAAATGATCAAATAGCTTCTTTTGCTGCAGCTTAACTACAATAATTTCCCCCTCTGGTTTTGGGCTTGATTGAGGCTCCATCTGGGTCTTTGACAGCTGCAGTACTGCACGTTCTGGATGTTTACCTGCTCTAACACACTTGATTCAAGGACAGGCGTTGCCTACCCCTGGGATGAGGATTTAGCCCTGACAAATAACCCCTGGGCCAGAAAGATCTACATTGGGTTAGGGCTTTGAAATAATTTTTTAAAACTATCTTTAATCTCAATCTTATGAATTATTCAAAACAAGTTTTGTTTTTATTCTAACAACAAAGTGAGGAAAAACAGTGATGTTCCCATCTGGGATTGATTAATTTACCTGCATGTCCCTTTAAATTTAAAGTGTGGAACCAGATACAAACCTAAGAAAATACACTTTTAATTGTTTTCTTTTTGATTTTTAAGAAAATAAAAAGGAAAAAAAACAACAACAACTGTATCTTAACTTTTTAGCAGGCTATCCTCCAAAGTTTTATATCATGTAATAATAATAATAATAATAATAATAATAATAATAATAAGACATTTTATTTGTGGGTGCTTTTCTTGACACTCAAAGTCACCTTACAATATAAAACAAGATCAAACATGAGAACAAATCAATAAACACGCTCATAGATAACAGGAATAATAAAACGATGATGAGAAGCAGAGTGAAATATTACAGTGAGCATGCCAGTTTGAACAGATGTGTTTTGAGTTTAAATTTGAACAGCTGTGTTCAGGTCCTCACCTGGGTTTTATCATCCAGGTACAGGGAGTTGACAACATGGTCCAACAGGTTGATGTCCAGTTTTTGGCTAAAGTCCAGCAGCTGTCTGGCTGGATGATCTGCCAACATTGTCATTTCTGTTGACATAAAAATCCCTGCAGAAACAAGTAAAGTTGAAAAAACTTAACCCAACTACCGATCAGGAACTGGAGCCAAATTAGCCAAATTACCTGAATAGGCTAAATCAAAAGCACATGAGTTTCAAGTGAGGCTATGAGTATCAGAAGACCGACTGTTGTCCTACCAGTTTTAATTCGATCATGAATTAGCAAAAATAAGGCAAATATTAACTGGTTAAACCAACCAAACTGCGCCTCCACCAGGCCAACTGCATCCCTGCAGCCCAAATGATGGGCGTTTTTAGAGTTAGCACCAAAAAGAGACAAAAGAAAAATCTTTAAACTCAAATATGATTTGTTTTGCCACTCAAGCCAACATACAGTACAGACAAAACAGTCATAAAGTACTTGTGAAACACGTAGATGCTAATATTAGCCCATAGTGAGCATGCTAAGTAAATGACATCGTGACTTCACTTACCGGCGCGTGCCGTCGTAAACCAGAGCTAGCTTCCGTCTGTCCTACGGAGGGAAGCCGGTGTAGTGGAAGCAAACGCTGACCTTCAGCAGCCAAGTGCTATAAGCAGCCCAACTCAACGTGTGCCGTGACACAGCGTTGCTTCCATACAGAAACACGTATTCAGCGGAAAGCTCCCAAACAGACGATTCTTAGCGGTTTGCCAAAAACAACCCGCAGTTTAGCGCAACTCGTCTCCCCTCATATACGAAAGCAACACCGGCCGATCAGACAGCGATAATAACTGTAGACACTCGGCATGCTAACAGAAAAGTCGGTGATCATTTAGGTCTACTTGCTAGTAAAACGTTAAAGCTAACACACATTTACGGAGTCACACTTGAAGCGGTATTCCGGGTCATATTTACGAGTGAAAGGAGCGTTTTATTTCAGGTTCTATTCGCACACAATGTTAAACAGCAAAGCTGTTTTAATGTTTGTAGTTACGCTCTTCCCTTAGCTCATGCTGCCACGACAGACCGGTTGAAACCGGCTGAGACCGGGACGTTCATGCTTGGTCCTTCGACCCGTCCCGCGCCGCGTCAAATTCGGTCCATGTCCCGCCCATTCAAGGCGTGATTGGATGTCCCGCTCCTGTCGTCACACACTATTGTAGTGAGTTTTGGTGGATTTAGTGAGGGGGAGGAGGTGCAGCAGCACTGGGGCAGAGCTGTCAGTACCTCAGTGGCAGCACCTGATTGCCTGAGTGGCAGCACCTGGGAGTGAGGTGAGTCTTTAAAGAAAGCTCAGTCAGTGTGTGTGGGGTCTGGAGAGAGGAGCTTGGTGACTGCTATTGGGCCTGAGTTCAGCCAAGCAGACGGTCTGGTGCTCAGTGGATTTGGGGGGAGGGTGCCGATCGTAGCTGGTTAGGGCTGCCGGCGGCGAAGATAGTTAGGGGGCTATAGGGCAAGGCTGCGGTGTAGGCAGGGCAAGTGGGAGTTAGAGGGGCCATCTAGGAGCACGCTGTCCACTCTCCAGCTGTGGGAGAGGTTTTCCAGCCGCCATTGGAAACCTCACGGCGCTGGGGCGGTGTTCCAGACAGAGACTCGATCATGCCGGACCAGTGCCAAAGCTCAGACCCCGGGGGAGGGTCTTGAGCCCCCGGAGAGCTAAGTGGCCTTTTAGAACATTTATTTGTGTGTATGAGTGTGTGATTGAGTGTTAGAGTTTTAATTACAGCCAGTGGGGAAACCTGTCCGGGGGGAATCCAGGGAAGCCAGCGTAGTCGGAAGGTTCGGTGCTGCCCGCGGCTTGTCTTAGAGACACTTGGGGTTGGGGAAGATCATGTTGGTTTGCAGTGTAATGCTTGCCGTGTGAGATGGCTTAAGCTCTTTAACTGCTGTGCTATTGCTGTGCCTTATGGGGGTGGTTTGGTTGCTCGGTTTTGGCTTCTTCTGTGACTCACGTGCATGAAATGCAAGTACTGGCGCGGCCCTGTGCTGGATGAAAGAACTGACTGATCCTGGCTCCTTTACAGGTTGAAACAGGCTGCCTAATGAGTTGTCATAAATAAAGTTGGTTACTTGTAATTATACTCACTCCCTCTGTGTTCTTTGCATCTAAAGGGACCCCTCAGCAAACAATTATTACACTGGTGGCAGCGGTGGGATCCCTGTTTTCTGGGGGAGAGTTATAGTAATTTTCTGATAATGTCTGAGGCAGAGGATCAATCAGCAGCAGTACATGGAAATGAAAGTTCTGTCCCATCCACTAGCGGACACAGTACTGGTGCTGACATGCGGTCGGCTGCACTGCGCCGGCTCGGCCTGTGTTTATGCCAGAGACGTTCACAGGAGTTGGGCGTGAATGGTTTGATTGGTCAGAGCAATTTCAGTTGGCTGCAGAAGTGAATCAGTGGGAAGATGGACTCAAATTGAAGTTTATGTCTCTTTTGTTGGCTGGCCGGGCCAGAGATATGTATAGTGGTTTACCAGCGGCAGCAAAAAGTAACTATGCACTATTAAAATCTGCTTTGACTCGTTGTTTTGAGCCCTCTGATAGTGATGATTGGAGCAGAGCTAGTTTTACATCAAGGCGGCGGCAGCCCAATGAGAGTGCCAGGGAATTTGGGAATTCTCTGAGGAGGTTGGTAGCTCGAGCATACCCCACTGCTGATGAGATGACCCGGGATATGCTGGCAAGAGACCAGTTTATTTTACATGTTGCCACAGGGGAATGTCGGGTAAATTTGAGAGCCGCAAAACCTAAAACTTTAGAAGAGGCTATCAATTTGTCTGCAGAAATGGAGCTGTTAAGAAATTTGGAGCAAACTCATCTGGCTCCTGAGTCCAGAGTGATGGGAGTGTCTGTGACTAAATCTAGCAGCGATGTGCAGATGGAAATGATGTTGGGGATGGTGGAGGAGCTAAGGCAGGAGGTGCGTGGCTTGCAATCTACTGTGAAAAGCTTGCAGCTAGCCCAAGCACCCGTAGCCCTGCCAAAGTCCGAGATCCCAGGGAGCAATCAAAGGGGGCCGCCTCGCGGTTCTAATAAGAGTAGGCTCCAGGATGCAGCTGGGGCTTGTTGGGAGTGTGGCTGCACCAGACACCGCAGACGAGATTGTCCCTATGTACAGGAAAACTTGAGGGGGCAGGTAAAGCAGGCCAACTGCCTGCCCTCAATCATGCAATTACATCTGTGGCCTCTGCTGGTAGATTGGGTGGAGCTGGGTATATCAAGGGGAAAGTAGGAGGAGTGGAAACTTTGCTATTGGTGGATAGTGGTGCAACTCTCTCAGTTATCCCAAAGAGTTTATGGCTTGAGATGACAAAGGGGCGGTCTGAGCTGACCGGATACTCGGGAGACGTTGCTGCTGCAAATGGTGGGGGGATGGTAATCCTGGGGAAGTGGCAGACTGTCTGTCAGCTTGATTCCTTGGCTTTGGTTGCAGAATTTTTGGTTGCTGATGTGCCCTCTCAAGAGATTCTCCTTGGGTTTGACTTTTTGTGTAAATATGGTGCATTGCTGGATTTTGGAAAAAAGGAATGCCGGGTAATGGGCAAGCTGCTTCCCCTCTTGGTACCTGCTGATATGGACGTACCTAAAACAGTGATAGTTCCCACTGATACAGTGATTCCGCCCCGGAGTGAAACCATCATTACTGGGAAAATGGAATCTGTTTTTGCACCTGGTAGAGTTGGGATGTTTGAGCCCTCAGACTCTGTGGCTGATCACTGTAATGTTATGGTGGCCAGAGTCATCTGTAGAACTGATCAGGGCTCAGTGCCAGTCCGTGTGATTAATGTGACAAATGAGGCCCTCACCTTAAAGGAAGGAGTGAAATTAGGTATGTTGCACACGGATATTGAAGTTGCAAATAAAGCTGAACACTTGGGTGAAAGGGACAGTTCTAGGGCTCCATTGGAGTCTTGGACGGTGGACTCCTTAATGAGCCACTTGGGGCTCCACCAGAAAGGGTTTGAGGTGCAGGAGCTGGCTGCTGCTCGGGATCTGTTGCAACGTAATTTGTCAGTTTTCAGCGCAGGTGATCATGACTTGGGGAGAACTCACCTTATCTTACATCAGATTGACACTGGTAACGCGAAACCTGTTAGGTTGCCTCCTCGGCGGGTTCCCCTCCAATTGCAGCAGGAGGTGGCAGAACATCTTAAACAGATGGTAGACCATGACATTGTACAGCCATCTCAAAGCCCTTGGGCAGCCCCAGTTGTGCTGGTCCGTAAGCGGGATGGGGGTCTTCGCTTTTGCATTGACTATCGCAAACTGAATGAAGTGACTCAAAAAGATGCTTACCCTCTTCCGCGTATAGATGATGCTTTGGACTGCTTGAGTAAAGCACACTGGTTTTCTACGCTTGACTTGGCGAGTGGTTACTGGCAGGTCGAGGTAGACCCACAAGACAAACAAAAGACTGCCTTTATAACACGGCAAGGACTTTTTGAGTTTAATGTGTTGAGCTTCGGGTTGTGCAATAGTCCCGGCACATTCCAGAGGTTAATGGATCTGGTGTTAGCTGACCTGCAGTGGACAACCTGTTTAGTTTATCTAGATGACATCATTGTCTTTGGTCGCACATTTCACGAACATTTGTCTCGGTTGGATGAGGTGCTGACCAAGTTACGACAGGCCAACCTAAAGGTGAAACCGGCAAAGTGCAATTTATTTTCACCGCAGGTGCAGTACTTGGGGCATGTGATTTCAGCCCAAGGTGTCGGAGCAGATCCAGCAAAAGTGGCGGCAATGGCCGGTGCCGAGGAATCAGACAGAGGTTAAAGGTTTTGTGGGACTGGCCTCCTATTATAGGAGATTCGTGAAGGGATTTGCTGAGATTGCTCGTCCCTTACATCAGCTAACCGAAAAGGGGAGGCGATTTAAATGGACTGATGAGTGTCAGTCAGCCTTTGAGAAGCTTAAGGCAAGTTTGATGTCAGCCCCTGTTCTGGCATATCCGGATCCACAGAAGACATTTATTCTGGACACAGATGCCAGTGATGCTGGCATTGGTGCAGTGTTGTCACAGGAGGAGGCAGGATATGAGAGGGTCATAGCCTATGCCAGCCGGGCTCTGACCAAACAGGAGAGAAAGTATGCCACAACAAAAAAGGAATTACTGAGTATGGTCACCTTCACAAAACACTTTAAACATTATTTGCTTGGGAAAGAGTTTGTGATGAGGACAGACCATGGGTCCTTGCGATGGTTACATAATTTCCAAGGGTTGGAGGGGCAGCTGGCCAGATGGGTAGAGCAGCTGGCCAACTTTCAGTATAAAATTGTGCACCGCCCAGGCAGAGTCCATTCTAATGCTGATGCACTCTCTAGGCTTCCAGCATTTCTTTCAAATGAGAGCATGCCCCCTAAGCAAGGGGAGGTGGCGGCTTCCCCAGTAACTCATCCTATATGTGCTGCGCTGTCTGGAGTGTCCCGGAAACGATGTGGCTCAGAGGATATGGACGAGCTGAGAGAGGCTCAGAGAGGAGATGATGAGGTTAAACAAATAATCTCTCTGATGGAGGAAAAGATATATGGGCTGAACAGAGAACCACCGGATGAGCTCAAAAAGTTTGCACCAGTGTGGAGTCAGTTGCAGATGCAGGAGGGTAGACTGGTTAGAATACCTTCAGCTAATTCTGATGCAGCCAAACAGATACAGGTAGTGCTCCCAAGTTCCCTAGTCCCTAAGGTGTTGGAACAGCTACACAATTCTGTGACAGCTGGTCATTTGGGTATACAGAAGATGCAGGCTAAAGTTAAAGATCGCTTCTATTGGCCTGGCTGGTTTGAGGATGTGAGACGTTGGTGTCGGGAGTGTGAAGATTGTGGGTCCCGTAAGTCGGTGGGACCACAGCCCTGCGCCCCCCTTCAGTTAACATCAGCTTCAAGGCCCTTTGAGCGGGTGGCGCTGGATATCTTGGGGCCGTTGCCAGAAACCGCAGGCCATAATAAGTACATCTTGGTGATTGGGGATTATTTCTCCAAATGGACAGAGGCATTTGCTATCCCAAACCAGGAGGCACAGACTGTGGCTAAGGTTTTGGTGGAAGGTTGGGTCTGTCGACTGGGAACCCCTCGCACCGTTCATACAGATCAAGGGCGAAATTTTGAGTCCACCTTGTTTAAGGAGATGTGCCAGTTGCTGAACATTCAGAAGACCCGAACGTCGCCTTACCACCCACAGTCTGATGGGATGGTTGAAAGGTTTAACCGCACCCTGCTTTCCATGCTCTCCCTATTTGTTGAGGAAAACCAGAGGAACTGGGATTCACTTTTGCCTTATGTGATGCTGGCATATAGGAGCAGTGTTCATTCCAGTACGGGATTTACACCTTTTAAAGTAGTGTTTGGGCAGGAGATGGTGCTTCCCCTGGACATCATGTTAGATGTAGGGGAAAGGGGATGTGCTTCAACAGTAACAGACTATGTGTCTCGGTTGCGGGACACACTGTCAACAGTGGTGGGGGCAGTGAGAAAGCATCAGACCAAGGCATCGGGGAGGCAGAAAGAGGCGTTTGATGTTAGGGCTCAATGCCAGTATTATGCTGAGGGAGAGCTGGTGTGGGTCCGTTCTAAGGCCAGACGTAGGGGTATCTGTCCTAAATTGCAGAGGCGGTTCAGAGGCCCCTACAGAGTGGTGGAAAGATTAACTGATGTCTTGTATCGGCTGGAGCCGGTTGAGGGTGGGACTGAGATGACTGTGCATTTTAATCGACTTAAACCATGTCTTTCTTCCGTACCAGAGACTGCCAAGCCAATGGAGCAGGCAGCGCCAAGAGAAAAGAGGCTAACCCGTCAGCTGGATGCAAGTAGCCACACCAGTTGGGTTCCATGGTGTGCAGCAGAGCCAATGGTCACATCGAGAGAGGAGAGGAATCCATCCGCGAGTGTGCCACCCCATCGGGCGTGGGATGATGACTCTGAGGCGGAAGTGCTAGCAGCTGTAGAGGGAGAGGTGGCGAGTGGCCAGCAGCCTCCAGAAACAGCATCAGCAGAGGTGCCTCGGCCCAACCAAGAAGAAAGGGGAGGTGACACAGTGGAACAAGGGAGACTCCAAAGCCCGCGGCCTCAGCGGCCTCAGCGGCAAAGGAGGCCACCGGTGTGGTCAAGAGATGCTGCAGAGGGAGAGGTGGCGAGTGGCCAGCAGCCTCCAGAAACAGCATCAGCAGAGGTGCCTCGGCCCAACCAAGAAGAAAGGGGAGGTGACACAGTGGAACAAGGGAGACTCCAAAACCCGCGGCCTCAGCGGCAAAGGAGGCCACCGGTGTGGGCAAGGGATTACGAGATTTCTTGACTCGGGGACGAGTCAACCGTAAGGCAGGGGAGAGTGTAGTGAGTTTTGGTGGATTTAGTGAGGGGGAGGAGGTGCAGCAGCACTGGGGCAGAGCTGTCAGTACCTCAGTGGCAGCACCTGATTGCCTGAGTGGCAGCACCTGGGAGTGAGGTGAGTCTTTAAAGAAAGCTCAGTCAGTGTGTGTGGGGTCTGGAGAGAGGAGCTTGGTGACTGCTATTGGGCCTGAGTTCAGCCAAGCAGACGGTCTGGTGCTCAGTGGATTTGGGGGGAGGGTGCCGATCGTAGCTGGTTAGGGCTGCCGGCGGCGAAGATAGTTAGGGGGCTATAGGGCAAGGCTGCGGTGTAGGCAGGGCAAGTGGGAGTTAGAGGGGCCATCTAGGAGCACGCTGTCCACTCTCCAGCTGTGGGAGAGGTTTTCCAGCCGCCATTGGAAACCTCACGGCGCTGGGGCGGTGTTCCAGACAGAGACTCGATCATGCCGGACCAGTGCCAAAGCTCAGACCCCGGGGGAGGGTCTTGAGCCCCCGGAGAGCTAAGTGGCCTTTTAGAACATTTATTTGTGTGTATGAGTGTGTGATTGAGTGTTAGAGTTTTAATTACAGCCAGTGGGGAAACCTGTCCGGGGGGAATCCAGGGAAGCCAGCGTAGTCGGAAGGTTCGGTGCTGCCCGCTGCTTGTCTTAGAGACACTTGGGGTTGGGGAAGATCATGTTGGTTTGCAGTGTAATGCTTGCCGTGTGAGATGGCTTAAGCTCTTTAACTGCTGTGCTATTGCTGTGCCTTATGGGGGTGGTTTGGTTGCTCGGTTTTGGCTTCTTCTGTGACTCACGTGCATGAAATGCAAGTACTGGCGCGGCCCTGTGCTGGATGAAAGAACTGACTGATCCTGGCTCCTTTACAGGTTGAAACAGGCTGCCTAATGAGTTGTCATAAATAAAGTTGGTTACTTGTAATTATACTCGCTCCCTCTGTGTTCTTTGCATCTAAAGGGACCCCTCAGCAAACAATTATTACACCATCATAAACTGGACATTTGTATGGACTAAAACTGTACATTTTACATTAAAATAATATACAAATATTTAATGACATAGGAGATTTCATTCAAACACTTCATTTATGAAATTGGGCGTAGCAGATATGACTACAGGTGGAGAACATAGGGAAAAGGAAAAAGGCGCAAAAAACTTTCAGATTTATGAAAACAAAGTGCGCGCACACGTCCTACGTCTGTTTTTCTTTATAAATCAGGATAAACGGAATCAACTCTAAGGCTGGTGCGCGTGAGGGAGCGTCTTGTCACGTGTTTATGGTGTGTATAAAAGGTCAGGTGACCCTACAATAAGACTGCATCATATCAGTTCCATGATGAAGGAGGGGAACAGGGGGAAGAAGCAGGTTTTTAGGAATGACAGACTGAGATTCTGATGGACCACGTTGAAATGCTATAAAAGCATTTATTTGGTGGACACGGCGTGGACGTTACTGGTGTCAGAAAGACAGAAAAGTGGCAGCAGGTGGAGACGCTGTCATCGGTGTCAGAAGGGAAGACGCGCCAGTATCAGTGGTCGCTGCTGGATATCTCGGGGTATCCGTCTGCCACGCGGGAGACCGATGTTCCAATCCCACAGAGGTGTAACACCGTCCAGGTGGGCCGCAGGCAGGACGCTGCAGCTGTGGGTGGAGAGGGTGAGGCCAGAGACTCCACCCAGCAGCCGTGTCCTTAGAGGAAGTCCTGCAGGTGCAGAGGTGAAGCTGAACAGTCAAGTCTGAAAGGTTAGAGAATTTAGAAATGTGGATAATGAAGCAGTGAAGGTGCATGGATGGAAGTTATTGTGCATATTGTGAATATTTCTCTCTCCTCACCATCTAGAAGCTGTGAGATTCTCATCCTGCTTTCTGTCTGTTCACCTGATGCTGATATTCATCACATATTGTTCCTTCTGTGTTTAGAAGGAAGCAGCTTCACAGCTTTAAATTCATCCTGCTGACTTTTTACCTTTTAGTTAGTAAATCCTGAACATTTCATCCTTCTTTCTCATAAATATGTGGTTTTATATATGAAGAAATATTTTAACTGTTGGTGTTTAAAGAGAAAACTGCTGCTAAACCTGTTGATGTGTTTAGTTCAGGGGTCTGCAGCCTTTCCAATCCAAAGAGCCATTTTTCCCTCAGCCAGCTAAATAAAACTCTTTTAGAGACGCAAATATTACCAGACTTTTCAAAAAGGAAACTTAACATATATTTTTAATGAAGAACCACCAAAGGATATTTGTTATTTTTGAAAAACCACATTTTTATTTCAGTTTTTAGGTTTTAAAACAAAGAAAAACATAAACCTTTATAAAAAGAGGATAGACAGACTTTCTTCTAAGGGATGTAGATATTTGTGGAAAATGATGTGAAAACAGTTTCCAACCTAATAAGAAGGACAGATAAAGAAAATATTATAGGTGCTTTTAGTAGGGCGGCATGGCTCAGTGGGTAGAGTGGTTGTCCTGCAACCCAAGGGTTGCCGGTTCAATCCTGGCCCAGAGAGTTCATGTCGAGGTGCCCTTGGGCAAGACACCAAACCCTTAAAAGCTCCTGATGGGTCGTGTTTGAGCGCCTTGCATGGCAGCTTTCAATACATGTAAAGCATTTTGGATAAAAGCACTATATACAGGCCATTATGTTGTAGAAATTCAACACAAGTATTCCACGAAAGAGTGAAAAATTGCTCAAATAAAATAAATAAAAACTGCATTTGTTATTACATCTAAATTTTAAAGATTAGTTAGTTCATGTTTAGCTGTGTAGAAGGAGCCACTGTGGAAGGTCCAGAGAGCCACGTGCAGACTCGCAGGTTGGAGACCCCTGACTTAGTGTTTGTAAACCAAAATGTACTGCATTTTCTTCATATAGCAGTAGGACTTCTTCTAAAGGAAAATAACATTTTGCACATAACAATGCAATTAATTTCAACATTTCATGCAATTGTGATTAAAAATTGTAATCATTGCCCAGCACAAGAAAAAAAAAAAAAAATATATATATATATATATATATATGAGAAATATATAATATGTATGTAAATAAATAAAATGAAAATGTGTTAATGAATTTTGTGGGAACCTTTTATTTTCTTCAAGACATTTCAGGTTGTTTTTTTTAAAGGATAGTTGATTAAATGTAGACGTCTTTAACGTACTTGTACTAATTTGCACTAAAAGAAAGGAGAAATGTTTTCATTATTTATAGGTTGCTGTGTTATTCCACCGGTCGGCCCACTGGAGGCCACACCGTGCTGCATGAACTGAAATAAAGTTGGTAAACTGACACCACTTGGCTGAGGAATGATTCTACAGGATGATGAGTGTCCTTAATTTGTTGCTAAAACAAAAAAATTTTTATTATGTCAAGAATAATGAAGAATGTAGGGATTTTAGAAACAGCCAATAAAGGTTTAACAGAGTTAAACATCATTTTTATTCTTGATTTATATACTTGTTTCTTGTGTCTTAAAAATCCTGTAAGGTTTCGTCCTCCTCGCTTGGTTTGTTAAACGTTCTCTGAGCTCTTCTTCATGGCTGAGAATCACTGTCCTGCTTCCTGCTGTCTACTGTCAGCATCACTGTCCTGCTTCCTGCTGTCTACTGTCAGCATCACTGTCCTCTGAGAAGTTCTCATGATCATCTGAGTAATGGTAACTGTCATCAGAATAGTGCTGATCACTGGCATGGTAATCCTCTTCTGTGTGGGGACGGCTGCCATCTTCCCCATCCTGGTGGTTTACTGGTTTATCGCCCTCCTCCTCATCCTCTCTTTGTCCTTTCCTCTCAGAAGGATCATCAATGTCTTCATCATCCAGGAAGACCTTTCTGTAGAGAACAGGTTCATAGTCCATGTCTGCCTCTGTCAGGTCCCTAATGAGCCAGAGAAAAACATCCGCAGCGTGATGAGCTTTGAAACGTGTCCTCCACTTCTCTCTCAATATGTTAGATATGTGTGAAATATCAGAATGATTCATTTTTTCCTGGTAAATGAAAAAGCTTTGGGACTTACCTGAGGCAGTCATCACTGATCGTGGCGGATGCAGCTGCTTTGCTGCTGATGAACTCCTCCATCACATCACATCCATGCAGGGTTTCTGTGTAGCGCTTCTCTGCTGCATGTTTGGCATTTCTCTGTTATCGGTGAACAGGTTCAGAAAGTTAGCTCACTCAGCAACTAGCCAAAGCTCCATGTAAGTTTATACTTCTGTATGAACTGCACGCTTGACTTCCCTTTAAACGGATCTTCCTCTGAGGAGCACCGCTCAGCTTTCTTAACTGTTCTTATTAAAAATAAACTGAACTAATGGCTGCACAATATTCCCACTCATCACATTTAGTAGTTCTCCAGTTGGTCTTTCTCTGACTTATTTCTCTGTTTTTAGTTGCCAGTGAAACCTCCTGACCTTCCTCAGACTGATGTTTAACAGTGCAGTAAGTGGTACCCAACCTGGGGTCCGGGACCCCCCGAGGGTGTTCCCCAAAGAGCACAGGTGGTCCCTGAGGTTTTGAACATTCAGAGCCATTGTGATTAATGTCCCAAATTTAATAAAAAAACAAGCTTTGGATTTATCCAAGGACAGGACCCAGCCAGAAAGCAGTTTTTATGGTGAGAGTCTGGAAGCATAAAAACAGCGTGGTTTCAGCAGGTGGGGCAGGGCTGTTCACGGCTTTTTAGTTGGGAGCCACTGCAGTAAGACAAGATGTAAAATACATAAAGCTTTTAGTTTTTACTCAAATATCAAAGTTTTTAAGAAGCGTCTGTAAAAAGCTGGAACAAGACAACAGGAGGGGCGTCAGCAGCAGGACTGGGTCTACTGGCTGGACTGGTGTTTTTATGTCTAGTCAAGCTGACGAACGTAAGCCGGTGATTTTATGTAGGCTACATGTATAATTACTTCGATGAACCCAGTCGAACCCAGTCGGCCCGGCAGAAGCTGCTTCAACCCTGATGGATGAAACCGACCCAAACAGACGCTGTGAAGTTTTAAAAACAACAAGTGCTTCTTGCTACAGAAACCACAATCACTTCATATTTCTTCTTTTCCAACATGCATTCAACAAGTTTAGTTTCTACATTTCTGGTTATGAACTCTATTTTCCACCAGATATCCGTGTAAAAGGGAAACTTGAGAACATTCGTGCACAGCTTTACACATACAAAGACCTGGCTGAGTTTCTACTGAACGTATAGAAATGTGTAGCTGTGTAGCGAGGCTCATGGGCTTCTGTGTTGTCTCTGGATGAGACGCCGTTCACCTGTGCAACCTGCTCCAGCAGCAGCGGCCTTCCCTTCACCCTCTGCTGCATCTCTTTAATCTCTTGCTGGTATTCCTTTTTGCGCTGAAGGTCTTGTTTCCTGTAGAAACAACAGATTTATGGATCACCTCTTTTCTAAAGGCAAAGAGGGATGAATCCCTCAGGCTAAAAGACTTTTAATCCATCCTGCAGTCCAGATTTGGAAAGTTACATTTAAGTAATATTAAATGAAAGAAGCCTGTGTTTGTTGTTTTGATGAGTACCTGAACTCTTTCAGTTTGCTGTGGTGGGTCTGTGAGAGAGCCAGATGGGGGTCGTTGGCTTGGGCTCGTTTCAAGACCACCCTCTGTAGCTTCTTCTCCCTTTGCCTCTGCTTCTCCTTCCACCGCTCCTCCTCCTCCTCCACCTTCTTCCTTTGCTCCAGCACCTTCCTACTCAGGGAGATAATTCTGTCACACACTGAGGAAGGGTTGGAGGAGGAGGATGCTGGCAGGAAGGGGTCAGCACCTGATACTGGTATGGAGTGGATGCTGGGTTACAAGCACACAGCAGAGGGATGTTGGAAAGGGAAGTTTAACCATAAAGGAGCGCAGACACAGGCAGCAGCTGCTGGGACCACTATGTCTAAACAGGACCTCGGAGCTGGGGCGTTTTGACTATCTCAACTAAAATGGTGGAGGTGTGTGGACACCTAATGTGGTACCTCACTGCATCATTTCGCTTTTTTGTGGCGTCTGTGGCTTTGGCCGGCAGGATTTCCAGGCTGCCTGAAAGGGAGGAACAGAGGCTTGAATTTGGCGTTTTGGCCAGCTTGGGGCCAAGGTACGGCCAGCGTGGCATCCGAGGGCTGCTCTGCTCCTTCTGAATGTCGGCCATGATACGTTCTCGATGTGAGGAGATCTGAGACGTCTTCAGATTGAAGGGCTCGCATGCAGTCGTAGGCTTCACCTCCTTCCGTTTCTCCAGGTGCTTCTGGAAGCGTCTGTAGCTCGCATCGAAATCAGGTACCTCTTTGTTTATCTGCGGCCTGTGTGTGAAGCTTTGATCTCCTGTTGCAGCATCTTTGTTTTGCTTACGGTCACTGAGTCGCCGCGTGAGCATGCTGGAGGGCAATGAGGAACTACGGAGCATCTCCTGGGCCCTCATCTGTATCTTAATAGACCTGTACAGCTGCTCCTCTTTCATCTGCTCGCCCAGTGCTGCCGTGTACACAGACTTAGGCACAGGCTTGGCCTTAAAGGGCTGAACTTTCTCCTGCTCGGATCGCTGTGACTGATGCAGCTGTTTCTGCTCCTTCTTCAGACGCTCCCTCTCCAGAAAGCTGAAAGGCTTCTGAATGGTTCGAAGATGCTGCTCCTCTCGGTCTCGCATGGTTTTGCGTCGCTCCTCGTTGCGCTCCTGCAGCTCTGTATAAAGTGGGAGGTGAACATGTGCAGGTACTGGACTAGCACGAAACTTTCTCTGGCATTCGGCCAGTTGCTCCATTTGTCTCCGCAGCTCCGTGTTCTCCAGTTCAACATCTGAGCGCGTCTTCAAGCCAAGCTTCTGCCTCTCTGCTTCACGCATCGTCATGAGGAAAGGTTTTGGGATAGTAATTCTGCTTTTCCAGTGCTCCTGCCTCCGCTTTCCTTTCCTCGTTTGGGTTACCCTCTGGTCCCCCGGCATGCTGTGCAGCGAGGAGGAAGAATGGCGGTGATCGTAAGGTGACACCTTAAAGTCCTTCCACATATTCTTGATGTGTTCTTTGGGAGAAAAAAGCAGACCTTTCTCCACATCGTTCCCGACAGCTTCTTCCTCATCAGGATGGTCACAGGCCCACCGGAGTTCAACAGCAGAGAGCGACCTCCTCAAACGGTGGCCTGAAGGTGCCGGACCGATACTGGACCACAGCAGCCTGTGAAAGGTCATTCATGGATGAATGAATAAATAATGAAATCTGTTGTAATTAATATGAAAAAGCACTATATTATCGTCGACACTGACTCAGCAGCTCCACTTCAAACAAAAACATCAGGAGTTAAATCAAAAACACCGTGGAGAAGCCTGGAAATGAAAGAGTTAAAAAGAACAGTCCATCAGCAAATTTTAAAGGAACAACTCAAAAATCTACAATAATTCAGTAAAACTGGGAAGAAAACTCTACTTTTCAAACCTCATTACAGATAACAAAAACAAGCCAGATTCCTTTTTAAACCACGGATCTTTAATAAATTCTGATTCTAACACGTCCTCCATGCCTGCATCAGTTTCTGCAGACTACTTCAAAAGTAAGATTAATGTTATTAGATCCAGTCTTTTATCTCAACAACATGTTGATTTTAACAGATCTGAACCTCTGCTTTTACCTGAGGAAACACTGGAGGATGCTTGGTCGAGTTTTCTCCCAACTTAACCCAACAACCTGCCTTTTACATCCAGTTCCCACTTCAAAGACCATAATGAGTGTTTTTCATTTTTAGGTAATGCAGTTTTGTTGTGTAAAGACTTATTTTGTTTTCAGTATGCATGAACTGAATTGAGATGAATTTTTTAAATCTTGTAAAGCACTTTGTATGAAGCCTTTGGTATGAAAAGGGCTTTATAAATAAAGTTTGATAATCTGAAGAAGGGTGAAAGCTGTCATGGCGTCAGACCACCGTTTGAAGGCGTCTTGTTCCACTTCAGAATGAAACCTAATGGGATTTCATTGGAATATGAACGCAAGCAGACGGGACGGGGCAAGAAAATATCTGACGGGCTGCCAGGAAAAGAGTGGTGATGCAAATAAGCCCTTAAAAAAAGGTTCTAGAAAAAAGATTTTTAGAAATAAATTTGTAAACGCCAACACCCAAAGGTATTTTAATCAACAACATATTTTCATTGTAATGTGTATTTCATACCTGTAATTTAAGAATGGTCTGAAAACAAATGATCCCTCCGATCCAACGTCTTTGCTTATTTTAGAAATTCATGCATATTAATAAAAGCAGCCAATCCACATGTGTGAGCGTTTTCTTTCTTTGAGTGACTTAAACAGTAAAAAGCTGGTTGTTGCATAATTATCTGTCAACTAAATAATGAAAT
Source organism: Melanotaenia boesemani (assembly GCF_017639745.1). Classification (NCBI taxonomy): domain Eukaryota; kingdom Metazoa; phylum Chordata; class Actinopteri; order Atheriniformes; family Melanotaeniidae; genus Melanotaenia; species Melanotaenia boesemani. The sequence goes on from NC_055685.1 coordinate 1,295,738, forward strand.
GAATGAATGAATGAAAAATACTTTATTAATCCCAAAGGGAAATTCAATATTGTAGTAGTAGTAATTTTTTAGTAAATCAATCACATTAATTAATTAAGGGCTTTGTTCTTCAGCCTGATAGCTGCTGGAAGGAAGGATCTTCTGTATCTCTCTGTCTTGCATCGGACTTGAACAAGCCTCCCACTGAACACACTCTGTTGTTTCGTCACGGCGTTGTGTAGAGGGTGTGAAGGATCTTCCATTATCTTCATCAGCTTGTACAGAATTCTTTTTTTGATGATCAACTGCAGCGGCTCCAGAGTTACTCCAAGCACAGAACCAGCTTTCTTGATCAGTTTGTTAATTCTTTTCAAGTCTCTGGTTCTGATGCCGCTGCCCCAGCAGATTGCTGCAAAGCTGATTGCACTTTCAACAACAGACCTGTAGAACATTTGCAACATTTTGGTGCAGACGTTAAAAGATCTCAGCTTCCTTAAGAAGTAGAGTCTGCTCTGACCTTTCTTGTAAATGTACTCAGTGTTGCTTTTCCACTCAAGTCTGTTGTCCAGCTGAACTCCAAGGTACTTGTATTCCTCCACCACCTCCACCTCCTCTCCCATGATGGAAACACTTCTATGTGTGTTCTTGTTCCTCCTGAAGTCAACAATCATCTCCTTTGTTTTCTTGGTATTCAAGATGAGATGATTGTCACCGCACCATTTCACAAACTGACCGACCAGTTCTCTGTACTCTGCTTCTTGTCCATCACTGATACACCCAACAACTGCTGAGTCATCAGAGTATTTCTGCAGATGACAGAACTCAGAGTTGTACTGGAAGTCTGAGGTGTACAGCGTGAATAGAAATGGTGAAAGTACAGTCCCTTGTGGTGTTCCAGTGCAGCTGACCACCATCTCAGATACACAACCTTTCAGTCTCACAAACTGTGGTCTGTTTGTGAGGTAGTCGTAAATCCAGGTGGTTGTGGAGGGATCCACCTGGAATTTCTGCAGCTTCTCACACAGCAGAGCAGGCTGAATCGTATTAAAAGCACTTGAGAAATCAAAGAACATGACCCTCAAAGTGCTGCCTGACTGGTCCAGATGAGAGTGGGCTCTCTGAAGCAGGTATATGATTGCATCTTCAACCCCAAGCCCATTACGGTATGCAAACTGTAATGGGTCCTGAAAGGTGTTCACCTGCTTGCTGAGGTGAGCCAGTAAGAGTCTCTCCAGGACTTTCATGACGTGAGATGTCAGGGCGACTGGTCTGTAGTCTTTTGGTTCAGCTGGTTGTGGTTTTTTAGGCACTGGAACAAGGCAGGATGTTTTCCACAGCACCGGGATTCTTTTCTGGCTCAGGCTGGTGTTGAACAGGTGCTGGAGAATCGGACATAGCTGTTTTGAGCAGGTCTTGAGAACTCTGGGACTGACACCATCTGGACCTGCAGCCTTGTTCTGGTTCAGTTTCACCAGTTGTTGCATGACTTGGTTACAGGAGACAGACAGAGTGGAGGTGGAGGCAGAGGAGGTTTCAGGAAGTCCTGATGTGGAGGGAGATGAGGTTGTGTCCAGGTCCTTGACTGAGCTGCAGGGTGACAGAGTGGAGGTGTGACAGGAAAGCTGTGGGCTCATGGAGGGTGTGTGGCTAGTTGGGGTTGAAGCAGGAGGTGAGCTAAACCTATTGAAGAACATGTTCAGTTCATTCGCTCTGTCCAGACCTCCATCAGTCTGATCCTCCTTTATCCCGAAGCCAGTGATCATCTTCATTCCTGACCACACATCCCTCACATTGTTTTTCTGAAGCTTACTTTCCAACTTCTTCCTGTAGTCCTCCTTGCACTTCTTCATTTGTGTTTTAAGTTGTTTTTGTGTGGACTTCAATAACTCCCTGTCTCCATCCCTAAAAGCTTTCTTTTTGATGTTCAGCAGCTTTTTCAGGTCACTGGTGATCCAGGGTTTGTTATTGGGGAAGCACCTCACTGTTCTTGTTGGAATGGTGCTGTCCACACAGAAGTTAATATAATCTGTCACACACTCAGTCAAGGCATTGATGTCATCTCCATGAGGTTCACATAGGACGTTCCAGTCTGTAGCCTCGAAGCATCCTCTCAGAGCATCTTCAGCTTCATTAGACCAGGTTCTAATAGCCTTTCTAATGACTGGTTGTTGCTGAACGATGGGCTTGTAGGAGGAGGAGAGAAGAACTAGGTTATGGTCTGATCTTCCTAAAGGTGGCAGGGCAAAGGAGCTGTATGCATTTTTAATATTTGCATAAAATAAGTCCAACGTTTTGTTTTCTCTGGTGGAGCAGCTGACAAACTGTTGGAAAGTTGGTAGAGTTGCAGAGAGGGAGATGTTGTTAAAATCTCCAGAGATCGCCACAAATGCGTTTGGATGTTGTGTTTGAAGCCTGGCCACTACAGAGTTAATGACATCACAGGCTGCGTCTGGAGCGGTACCAGGTAATATATATACCGCTACCAGAATAACGCATGTGAACTCTCTGGGTAAATAATACGGGCGGAGACTCACAGCTAGCAGTTCAATGTCTCTTTTGCAGATCTTCTCTTTAACAGTGACATGTTCAGGATGACACCAGCGCTGGTTTACCAGCACCGCAATTCCACCTCCCTTCAGCTTCCCGCTGAGTTGTTTATTGCGGTCTGCACGGACCGTCCTGAAGCCGTGTACAGACGCATTACAGTCTGGGATGTGTTCATGCAGCCATGTCTCGGTGAAGCACATAATACTGCACTCTCTGTATTCTTTAAGAGACCTGGTTAGCTCCTGAAGTTCATCAATTTTGTTAACTAGCGATCTCACGTTTCCCATAACAACCGTTGGAAGAAACGGTTTGAATCGCCACCGTTTTTCTCTCTGCCTCGCTCCTGCCCTGCATCCTCTTCTCTTTCTTTTCAACTCCGTTGGGATTTGAAGTTTTGTTTCACTGATAATCTTGAGTTTGGAGAGTTTTATCAGTTGATCCCGATGGTAAACAAGTCTCGTTGCCATGGAGACTCACAATAACAATGTCTTGCAAAAAAGAAAAAATATTCAGAAAAATCTCCCGTATAGCACAGCCTCTGACCAGCGCGAAAGAATCTACCCGAACAGACACAGATTGACAGCTGATATCTTAAAAAAGACGGCTATATTGCAAAAAATCACAAGTTAAAAACAGAGCTACTACAATTGCTGCTGCCACCTAGCGGCGCATTCTAGAATAATAATAATAATCAATTAAACATAATACTGTGTTCACATTTCATCTAAACAAATTAAGATTCTTTCACTAAACATGTTGTATGAATCATCACTTGTAAAGAAGAAAGCTCTGAAGATTTAACTGAACGACAGCAATCAAACCACTTCTGTTTGGGACAATCCGCTGATCTTTCTGTAAATAAATTTATAACACATTTTTCTTTTTAAATGTCATTTTTAAACATAATACAAGTCCATTAATCTCCATGAAATCAAGATGGTAGATATTTCAGAGATGGATAGCTCAAAATGAAAATAAAATGAAACACTAAAATATCAATAATAAATATAAACACTACGGAGACCACATGAAGTGACTGTAAAAGTAAAATCTGTTTAAACTGTTGTGTTACAGTGGCATCCTCCCACGTATTGGAGGAGATTTAACTCACATCAGCACCACTGTACTTTAGTTTGACTCTGCTGTCACTTTAGTGCCACTGAAACAACTTTGTGTGTTTAAAACAAAAAATAGCACAACACTTTCATCATACTGACCTACAGCCACCCACCTGTGCCCTGCATCCACCACCATTGTGTCTAATGGCTCTATGGACTTGAGCTGCAGCTTGTGCCTATACATGCTCTCCAGCTCAGCCATGGTCCGCAGGTGAGCCCTCTTCAGCTCCTCCAGCTTACTGTAGTACTCCTCGTTGGAGAAGAAGATTTCCCTCAAGTTGAAGCGGTCTCCTGCTGCTGCATAGTTTCTCCCCAGGTGAGGGTCACCGTTTCCCAGACAGGCTTCGTCACAGCAATCAGAGCCTGAGTCCTCATACTCCAGCTGAAAGGGTCAAAGGTCACACAAAGCTCCAGTAAGTGGTCACTCTATCACTGAAATCCTGACACTAAATGGTTTTCTTTATATATTATATTGTTGTGCAACATTAAATTTAAATTTAAATGCTACAAGATGTTGGCTTTCCCCTCCATGCCCTGCAAGGTGCCTACCAAGGCTCCTACAAGGCTAAGCCTATTATCCTGCAGGAGCAGACACAGGAGCCATATGGTGGAGCGCAGATGGCAGCTTAGCCTGAAAGAGCTGAAATACTGGTATACCATGGATCAGGTGTGTGGTCTCATTACTTCTTCCTCTATAATAGGGCGTTAGAACATCATCAAGACTGGATGAACACGATCCCTGTATGAAATACAGCATTGTTGTTGTCCAGGAGATAAAAACAAGTTCGAGATTATCAACCGAGCGTCACGTCTGGTAATCTAGTAAAGACGGAAATCCAGTCAGGACAACAAATTACAGATCAAATCCCTTCCATGACATGGACTGACCTGAAACTGTCACGAGTTTGTTGACTGGTCTAGATCATCCTCAGATCCAGACTCTATCAAGTCTGGACTACGATGGTTGAAAGAGACCTTTGACCCTAAAGCAGATTTATGTTTTCACCTAAACCAGACAGGCAGCATGGGTGTGATGGGTTGAAGGATTTCACACCGGTAAAGCCAGACTGGAACTTTATGATAGACATCGTCTGATTATAAAATGTACTGTTATCCTCACTAATGTGCACATGTGGTTAGTTATCTTTCATTCATCGTTCTGTGAAGTCATGTTCATGTTTTCAGAATTTTCTGGGAAAGAAACTTCAGTTTTATGTAGTTAATGAGACTGTAATAAAATAAAAATCATGATGTTTAATCACTGCCTTGTCTGCTAAATTAGACTTTTTTAAACTGAATTTTTAAACTTGATCGTGTTTTTAAAAACTGTTTTAATCTAATGTTCTTTTTTCTTTCTTGTTTTTTATTATAAATTATGCTTATTTTCTGACGTTTCAATGTAAAGCACTTTAAAACACTCCTTTAAGCTCACCTGTTATTTATAACTAACAGGACCAAGTCCTTTGTATTAAAGAGAGAGTCTGGGTCCTTTTGAGGACTTCAAAACAAAAACCCTGACCGTGGACATTTGGAGAAAAAATAGAAAACATTTATATTAATGGGCTTTACCTCATTTTCGTAGTCCCGGTTGTCCAGGTGTCCTGATGCGGTGTACGGCAGGACTCCCTCCCTCTCGTACGAAGCTAGCGGCGCTTTAGTGTGCGGGTCTACCGGCGTTTTCAGACACGAAGTAACCAGAACGTTCGTCCGGTGAGCATTTGCCATCTCTATGTAGACTTTGTTTCGGTTTTTTATGGGTTAATGGCATTAAAATTAAGGGCTACATGAGTTAAGTCTACGGAGCAGGCGTCGCACTCAAGCTTCCTTCCTACTCGGTTTCCAGGCAACGGATTAGCGGAGCTCACGTCTCACGATCTCTCGCGTGACTTCATTACCAGTCCTACACGCTTGCTTAGCCGTATATTATAAAAGCTTTGCTGGAAAGAGGACTGCAGTTCTTTCTCCGTTAAAGTATCATATAAATATATATTATCAATGCACATAAATAAAAAAATATTTAAAATCAAGTCTAGAGTTCAGTTAATAAATAGCTGGATTTTTAGTCATTTAGGGTAAAAAATAAAAAAGGAAAGCAACATTCGTCAAAGCACACAGCCTATATTTCTTCATCAACCACTGCTTGCAGAGGATGTACTTTTGTATTAAATCACTGCTGCAAGACATATTTCATAATGAGGAAAACTTGCTTTGAGGTAAAAATCTGCAGTGTTGTGTTTCTTCAGCACAGACTAATTTGCACATTTGTCAATATGTTGTTATTTTCAATCACATCCTCTTAAAAAATGTAGTTTGGACAAATATTACCACCCACATAAGAAAATGATGTGGTTGCAATAAACCCGCAAAAATCCCTTTAAAGGAATACATATAATTCATATTTATAATTTATACATTACTTAACATATGTAGTTTTATTTAATTTCACTACTTAATATGCAAGTTAGCTACTTTAACATTTTACTGCTTTGTTTGCATTTACAATATTTAGCAAAATATAAAGTGAGCAAAGAGATAAAAATTAGCACAATGTATGCCATCGACTCTTCAGTAAAACGACTCAAACCTGAACTGAGGTCACACTGAGCAGGTTAAAGAAATCATACAGGCGAAGGATGGAGTGTCAACAACAAAAGCCTTTTTTTATTAAATAGGCAACGTAGCAACTACAGTGGAAATCTGAGCAGACTGAAGCCGGCAGGATCCGCCATCCGTCGACAAACAAGCCACTTCATGACGCGACTCACGGGGCAGACTTATCGAGTGTTGACCTGGAAGGAGACAAAAACAATAAATACGGAACAATGTGCTCAGTTTCAGCAACAACCTAAATAGGACGATGCTCCTTACCACGTCGTCGATCTTGAGAATGCTACGGACGGTTTCTGTGGCCAGGGTCAGCGCACTGACGGAGACCAGGAGAGGCTGCACCACCAGCTCCTCCAGGATGTTGGAGATCCCTCCCTGTCACAGACACGTTCGTTCAGTTAGTCTTCACTGATCACGTCAAACTCTGTACGTTTACTTGTTTAGCTACGTTTAAATGATTGTGTAAAGGCAGATAAAGAATTATATTGGGAACATAACATATTATTTTGGTTTGGTGGAGATACAAACAGTTTTAATAACATATAAAGCAAGAAATAATTTACGACATTACAACATACAAAATGTTTTTTTAATCATGAAGGGGGATATAATCTGGAGGAAATTTAAATCTAAAGATCTTAAGAACAACTATGAAAACCGCGTGTTTTACAATATATGGTGCAAAATTAAGGAATAAACTTCATGAAGAACCAAATGTCTAAACAACATCCAGTTTAAAGGGAAATAAATTAAATAATAAAAACCAGAAAATTGTATTCAGAAAGTACAGAGAAGATATTTAAATCTATATTTTTAACTATGTATGTAGAAGTATCGTGTTTGAAAGTGTGTGTATACAAAAAGAAAATGTAAATTATGCATTTGTACACGGTGGGTAGGTAGGTTCCCTTCAACTCATCTTTTATCTGTTGCTTTTGTTAGTGATGAATAAAAATTTATTTTTAAAAATCAGAGTATTTACATTTGTGACTAAATGTATTAGACGTAGAAGTACAGCTTTATATTGTAGATGTAGAATTTAATCATGTTGGCAATCTGTTTATATTACAATGTACATTTTTAGCCATTTTCATATGCATTTCCCATTCTGTTCACATGACACAGCATTACAATCCTTTTAATACAAATGCCTTTTTATTTATTACATAAGCATCTTCTTCCTGCTGGTAGCTTTAATTAATGGTGGGCCTCATAAATGTGTGAAAATACACACATTCATGAGCCCCACACATGCATCTGCTTGTGCTAAGAGACAGGATGGGTTGAAAATGTATTTATCTCAAAAAATGACAGATTTTTCATTTTGATCCAACTGTGAAATGATTGTAGGAAACAGCCCTGCTGTCTGCTGTGTGGCATGAGTTTAGCTGATCCGTGGAGATTAATTATCAAGGGAAGCGGGCAAACCTTGCGGACATTGATGCCAGCCATCTTGTCTCCCTGTGCATGCCTGTTGCGAAGCTCCGTCACCGTGGAGATGGGATTTAGGCCGGCGTTCTCAGCGAGAGTTGAGGGTATTACCTCCAGGGCATCGCCGTACGCCCGCACACAGTAGGCCTCCATGCCACCGAGGGTGCGCGAGTACTCTGCCAAACGCACAGCCAGCTCGATCTCTGGGGCGCCACCTCCAGCGATCAGAGCCCTGAAAGATGGAGGAGGCGGAGGCTTGACTTTGACTCCTGTGGAGCAAACCGAAGCAAGAACATGCCTGCTCATAAAGGCCAGAATCTACGGAAAACGAACGTACCGCTTCTTGACCAGGCAGCGGATGACACAGAGCGCGTCATGGATGGAGCGCTCCGCCTCCTCAATCACCAGCTTGTTGGAGCCACGAACCACAATGCTAACAGTCTTCCCAGGACTGGAGCAGCCGGTGATCTGGAACAGCAAGCAGCCACTCACTAGAAGCATGAATCTGTGTTCAGCATCATGTCAAACATGAGAGTCTGACCAAGGCAAGCGAGACACTTCATGAAGACATCAGTAACGGTGAAAGAGGGCACATGTCCCCCGTTTGACCTGCAACAATCAGATGGATTTCTATGTCCTGATAAGTAAAAAACATCGTAGAATATCGAGGGTCTGCTTTATTTTTTAATAATAGCCCTGAATTTTCCAGGACTGTGCAGAACGTACCTTGACCAGTTTGCCAGAACCGTCCAGGCTGACCTCCTCTGCCAACTCTGCTGTGCCAAGCATTTCTGGAGTGAAGTGGTCAATGTGGGCGATGGGCTTGGTTCCGATAGTCTGATAAAAAACAAGAGTCTTTGTTTAACTTTCCAGCAGTTTCATCAGACAGGAATGGACCACCAAGAGTCCCTTTAGTCATATCCAAGTAAAAAATCATTTACACTGTTCCACACTGTAAAGAGTAAATAAAAGAGTGAAAACAAAGTTTACTGTGGTCGATTTAACACATGCAAAGACAACCTGAAATGTTTAAAGACGTTTGTTCACTCCAGACAGCAGAAACGTTTTTATTTAATCTCACATCAGACCAGCACACATACTGGACCATTAACTGCCCGAATGCCTGGAAAGAAGCAAAAATAAGTCGTGGAGTTCCCCAAGGCTCCATCCTGGGCCACCGTCGTTTAACATCTACACGCTCAGATTATGAAAAGCTGCCTTTCCCGCATCCAGCTGAGCCTGTTTGCAGCTACTTTCCAGCTGCTTCTTGCCTTCCAGGATGTGTAAAAATATGAGCAAATATCGGTATCTTAACAAAACAGAGCCTCATCTGCTATTCTCAATGACTTCTCCTTCACACACCTTGCAGATGAACTCAATGTCCTCCCTCTCGACTTCTTTCACCACCATGATCTTCATTTTGTTCAGGAAGTGCAGAGCAAGGTCGCTCAGAGCATCTCTGCCAGACGACAGTTTATAATTAGCATGAAAGACATTAAACATTCATTTAAGACATGAACAACATCTGTTTCCAGCTGTTCTGTACCTTAGGATGGACTTCTGGATGAGCAGCACGTTGCAGCCAGCTTTCTTAATCTGTTTTACCAAGTTGAGGATGTAGGCACGCTCCTCCCGCAGCACGCGGTCCATCTGGGCGTAGTCCGATACCACGATCTGGTTGTCCATCTGTTGGTGCACAGGATGGCACGACAGAGAAAAGCTTTAATGTTTGGCCAAAACCTGCATCATAGTTACACTAAGTATGCTGGAATTAACAAACCATATGTAGAAACTAACACCACATGTATAACTGGTTCCTTAAAAGTTAAAAGTCAACCACAAAGCAGAAAAACGTTCAATCTAAGTTTCAGTTTGTCAAGTCACTTACATCCGTTTTGGGAGGCGACAGACAGAACTGGATGAGGCCAATCTTAGCCTTCTCCACCCGGGTTACACCAGTACTGGCCACCCTCTGAGTGAGCACCAGGCCGTCCACCAGCTCACAGTCATCAATGGTCCCTCTGAGTTCCCAACACAGCACAGAGGAGACAATGACGTCGTAAAGGAGCTCACACGAGAGGAAAAGATAAATAAAAAATCAGAGACATTCACCCAAGCTTCTTGATGATTTTAATGTCATGCAGGTCAACACCGGTGGCTGTGCCCGGGTCGATGACTCTCATCACAGCGTCCACACTCATGGGAGCCAGCAGGCTGGAGTACTGAGACACCACCTTGGAGCAAAGTGATGTGGTGGCACTGTTGAGCAGCGTTTCACGATCACTCAGCTCCACCGGCCGGCTCATGGCCGTCAGCACCTCGATGCCCTTATCCACAGCCTTCTGGAACGACTCCGAGATGATGGTGGGGTGGATCCCTGCCAACGAGACAAGGAAACGTACAACCTGTACGTTAAAAATACAGTACAGAAAAAAATTATTTTTTTACTTTAGCAAAAACATTTTCTTCTTATAGTGTAAAGCTGTAAATAAGTTCATGATTTACTGAGTCAATATTCTTTTCTCATTTAACCAGCTGACAATTCAGGTTTTACAGATATTACAAACTCTGTCACAGTACGGTTTGATTTGAGGACCCAGCTATCTATACAAAATATTAATAATAATACTAAAAATAATAATATTTATGGTTTGTTGTATTCAAGTGGAACAGTTTATTCTGCAGTTATACCATAATATATGTATACCATGGTCTGGGTAAATCTGGATATCACATACTGATTTAATACAATCACTTCCACTAAAATCAAATCAAACAAAGCAACTGAAACATCAAAATCTCATTTTCTTCCTCAGCTCAATCAGAAAAATGTTGACAGTCCTTCCATGGTGTAATGAACTTATGTTTAGTTATAAATTATTCAGGTTTCACAGCTGCATGATGTGAAGAACTGAAGACATGACCATCTCCTAACACCAATATCCTAGCATGGCATTCAGATTACAATTACTCTTGTCTTTGCAGTGCACAGTAAACAGCCAAGATGCCACATAAAAACTCAATGAGCAAGAGCTGGCTGGATCTCTTCAGCTCTTACCTTTCTGCAGCAGTTTGGAGCAGGCGTCCAGCAGAGCTCCAGCAATCACCACTACAGAGGTGGTGCCATCACCAGCCTCTATATCCTGAGCTTTGGACAGCTCCACCAGCTACAACATAACATACACCCAGATCAATTTATTCTCAGGATCATCATGCGTTCATGTTTCTTTTTTTTAAACAGGCATGGTCATAAAATACACACCATTTTGGCTGCAGGGTGGAGCACCTGCATCTGTTTCAATATGGTGGCCCCATCATTGGTAATGGTCACATCGCCTTTCTCATCCTGGATCTAAGAAAACGTAGAAAAACAGTCTCTTTAGTGTTTCAATTACCTGAAACTTCAAAACGACGTTTCAAAACGAGCTCAAAGGGAAAATGGTTTTCCTGACCATTTTGTCCATCCCTTTGGGTCCTAAACTTGTCCTGATGGCATCAGCAACAGCTGTCAATCAAACAAGAGATGGTGTGTAAGGTGACACAATCAGCTCAGGCAAAACATCCCGACAAAAATACAAACAGAATATCTTGAGTACTTTTGTATGTAGTAGTTTTTTAATTAAAACATCATCATATATATGATATAGGATTCATATTAAGCTCTGCTCCTGTCACTATATCGTGTACTTTTTTTATCCACTTGGTGTCTGCTGAAATGGGATTTGAGATTTTATTTATTCATATTACATAAAACAGATGTCTTTCCAGAATCAACAAAGTCATTTATTGGCCTAATTAGATGTCTTATCTCAGAGGTTTATAACAGTCTGTTAAGCTTGTAACCTACCTTTGGCAGCAGAAATGTTACTGAAGCGAATTTGGGCCGGCTTGTCGCGGTCCACATACGCCCCACCTTTGTTTTTGCCTGCGTTTGAGGGTCTCGGTGCAGCCATGGCTTCTGGCATCGCGACTTTATATTTGATGGAAAATATTAAAGGAGGTCTTCAGAGCGGGACCGACTGCAATCGAAGATGAAACACCGCGGCTCGGCCAAGGATGGACTTAGATTAAAACGTTTTCACCGAGTCGCGGTCAGAACGTTCCAGAGCCGCCGACTGAAACAAGGGGAAGGCTGTCAAACTGGCCGTCGCTTGGAGATGACGTAAGAGACAGTAGTTATCAATAGCCGAGTCAACAGAACTATGTCCTCATTTTTCACTTATATTTTGTGGCAATCGGGACATTTACCGTCCAAATTCTTATAAAATATAAATCTTTTTATTTTGAATCATCAAAAGCGGATTCAGAAGTTTCTTTATTTTGTTTTTCTTTTATCTTTGAGCTATCTGGGATTGATTAGCTTTGGCTAATGCATGAGGCTAAAACAGAATGCAAGCGCGGATGTATTTTGGACGTGCATCTGCCAGATTTCCTTAATATATTTATTTTTGTTATTTAACCACGTCAGGTAGGTTATGTGAGGTGTTTTTTTTAACTTGTTGGGTTGTTTGCATAGACATTCAAAAGGTTGATTTCTAAGCTTAGGGGAAGCTAACTTATCTTAGCAGTTGTCATGTTTTTATCTCATGTTTTACGTTGCTGTGGTGCTTCTTGTTAACCCCGTTGTGAAATGCTTCATTTTGCTCTGAAAGGCCCAGTCTGTTCTGACTGGTCAGAGGCAGCTATGCATTCTTGGTTTGTGGAAAACTAGCCTTTACCAGACAATAACGTATCTTCAAAATATGCTAATTTATCTGCTGTATTAACAGAATTTAATGAGTAATTGAAACATGATCACAGGAGAGCTGTCAGTGGACACAGTGGATTATAATTCAGCTAGGAATGGGGTAAAATATGTTTTTCGTCCCCAAGTTGGCTGTGTCTAAAAGGAAAAGGAAAGGCAGAGCCACCAGATCTTTTCTTGAATTAATAAAGAACCTGTCCATTGTGGTTAATATAGTATTTAATCATTACATCTGACCGAATAATTGTTCTTGCTCCTCATCCTACAGTCATGCTGCCACTGAAGGAAAAGGATAAACCCATCATCCAGAAGCTGCTGTCAGCTGGCTGCTGCGCCCGCTGTGTTCTCAGATTTTGTTGTGTGAGTGTTCAGGCAGCCTACCAACAACCACAACAGGTAGGAATCATACTGTATTCATGTCATTACGCTGTCCTTTGTACTGAGGGACTTTGTGTGGTTGTTATGAATACAATCCCTACAAGACAATATGGAAGATGAAAATGAAAAACAAAAAAATCTAAATTAAACATTGTTTTTCTCACATTAGCTTTACAATTCCCCTCCTTGAGCTGCCGCCTCATCAGGGTGGAGAAACTGCATACCCAATAACAGGACCTCAGTAGTTGGTGGGATTTGTGCCTCTGGCAGGGTCACCCAACATAAACAGGTCCTAGGTGAGGGACCAGATGGAGAGTGGTTGAAAAAGGCTTCCTTTTATGACCAAGAACATTTTATCTTCCTTTCTTTCACCTCGGATATGGGTCACCAGGGGCCTCCATTCAAGCCAAGTGCTGGGCACAGGGAAGACCCAGGACACACTAGAGGGACTAGGTCTCTTGGCTAGTATGGGAACGCCACAGGATTCCCCTGGAAGAACTATGAGAAGTGGCTGGGGAAAGGAAAATCTGGGCTTCTCTGCTTGAGCTGCTGCTCCTGCAACAAGCAGATGGATGGACGGATGGATGGATGAACGGATGGGTGGATGGACGGATGGGTGGATGGACGGACGGATGGATGGACAGATGGATGGATGGACGGATGGGTGGATGGATGATAGATGGATGGATGATGGATGGGTGGATGGATGGATGGATAGATGGATGGATGATGGATGGATGGATGGATGGACGGATGGGTGGATGGATGGATGGATGGGTGGATGGATGGATAGATGGATGGATGGGTGGGTGGATGGATGGATGGACGGATGGATGGATGGGTGGGTGGATGGATGGGTGGGTGGGTGGATGGATGGATGGACGGATGGGTGGATGGATGGATGGGTGGGTGGATGGATGGATAGATGGATGGATGGGTGGGTGGATGGATGGATGGATGGATGGACGGACGGACGGATGGATGGGTGGATGGATGGGTGGGTGGATGGATGGATGGACGGATGGGTGGATGGATAGATGGATGGATGGATGATGGATGGATGGATGGATGGACGGATGGGTGGATGGATGGATAGATGGATGGATGGATGGATGGATGGGTGGGTGGATGGATGGATAGATGGATGGATGGACAGATGGATGGATGGACGGATGGGTAGATGGATGGATGATGGATGGACGGATGGGTGGATGGATAGATGGATGGATGATGGATGGATGGATGGATGGACGGATGGGTGGATGGATGGATGGATGGGTGGATGGATGGATAGATGGATGGATGGGTGGGTGGATGGATGGATGGGTGGATGGGTGGATGGATGGATAGGATGGATGGATGGGTGGGTGGATGGATGGATGGACGGATGGGTGGATGGATGGATGGGTGGATGGATGGATGGATGGATGGGTGGATGGATGGATAGATGGATGGATGGGTGGGTGGATGGATGGATGGATGGACGGATGGACGGATGGGTGGATGGATGGATGGATGGATGATGGATAGATGGATGGATGGATAGATTACTAATATAAGTCATCCATTCCTCCATTTCAGGACTCTAAACAAGATAAAGTGAAAGTAATCCTTTGTAAACTGTCAGACTATTACAGGGCTGCGTTTAGAAATGGCAGCGATAGCTTAAGATTCTATTCTATTCTATTATTCTATTGTAGCTTTAGATGCAGAGAAGCAGCCTTTTGCTCATTTTTTCCAGAAGTTGCATTTCCTTTTGTGCTCAGAGCCATGTGGGTTTGACTGTTAGGGAGTGGACCGAGCTGAAAAGATTCCTGATCTGTGATGTGCAGCACGTCTAAAAGCCAGAGTGTGCATGGTATGGGCTCATAACAGGGATCTTGGTGAAGAGGATCTACATTTCTATGATAGTTTCATTAATGCAGAAAAGCACATAAAGATTTTGGTTCAATGTCGGCAACTTTCTACATGAAATCTTTTCATCCATTATTTTTCAATGCAAACATTCTGCACACATAACAAAGACGTGGCTGGAGAAGACGAGGGTGCAGGCACCCATCCAGACCTGTCTTCAGTAGAGAACGTGGAGAAATGTTTGAAACCTAAAATGCTTCATTCTGCTGTGTCTGAAATGCCAGAAGATCAGAGAACAAATGGCAGCTTTAAAAAAAAGAAAAGAAAGAAAAAGCTTAACTTTTTTCTGTTTGCAGGTGTAAAATACAAAAATTGAAGAACAGTAACAAATTACATGACGTTCACAAGAAAGCATGAAATATCTTGAGTTTATGCAATAAAACAAAAAGCCAGAATAAAAAAAAAAAAAAAAAAACATATTTTTTTGTTTACACTTTCCATACAGTCCCAACTTTTTTCCTTTGGTTTGGCAGTATTTATTATTTCTGTTAGTTTTGGTGATGAAAGCGTCTCAAAAATGACCAGTAAATAAAAAGCTGGAAAGCATTCGGGTGGGGCAACGCTGTTCCTTCCTGTTTTTAATGACTGACTGATCGTCTTTCAACACATACAGGAGACACTTAAAGAACTTAAAGCTTTCATTGTGGATGCAGCACACAGCAAAGTTCAAGACTCCACGGATATAAACAACTCCCATGATGCAACAGGATCAGAAACGTCTGAAGACCCACCCAGTAAAAAAGCCAAACTTGACTCCAGTGAATCGTCTGCTCAGACGGACGCTGCTGCTGCTGCTGATGAGGATGACGATGATGCTGATGATGAGGACGTCAGATTGAAGCGCGAGGAATTACGTGTGTGTGTTGTGTGTTTTGGAGTTCTGCAGGATTTCAGTGACACAGTCCAGGTGATGAAGGTGTGTTTGTTTGAAACAGTCATTGTTTTGTGGTGAATATTCTCTCGGTGGCTGGAAATGTCAACCTGTCCGTTTCCACAGATCGCAGAGACGGTGAAGATGCAAGGCTACGAGTTCTCCACGCTGACGCTGTCCGTCTCTCTGCCTGCGCAGCTGTATGTCCGCGAGGTCAGTGTGTGTGTTTTTCTTACGTTGTTCATTAAAGTCCTCCTTGCATCATTGTTAATGAGTTTTTTCCGGCAGCACTCCTGTTGGCTCCATGTGAAGAATGAAATAAGGTGAAATTTGTCTCGCATGTTCCATCAGAAGTCGTGTCGAGTCAGATGAAATCAATTCTTTTCCTTCTTTCAGACAGAAGGTGATGGTGCTTGACAAAAGTGATGTCATCCAGGTAAAAGAGGCCTTCAAATGGATCATACAGGGTCTGGTTGCTAAGGAGCTGGGGGGCGTTGCTGTGGTTACCAAGGTAGGCAGCATCCAATCATGAAAAGGCAAAAATTGATCCTGGCACTCCCTGAAATGACATCAGAGCGACTTTGTGTTTTCAGAGCATGTTTGAGGTCAGCATGGCGTTTACTCACCCAGAGACGGAGTCCGACTGCCACTTCCTGTGAGTCCTCGGTCCTCCTCTCAAACCTGTCTGAGACTCATCACTTCTACTGGAGATGCTTGTTCAGTAAAATTAAAAGCCTGAGTCGTCCATATTAAAAACCACTATTAGGAACATAATTACAGCTGGTACAAGGTCTGCGCTCCCGGGTTTAGCCTTTCTTGCTTCGCAGTGAAAACATTCATTCAGCATTTCTTATTATAAACTCGGCACAGCAAAAAGGAAATTAGCATCTGGTTAATTATTTCTCCCCTTTACTTATATCTACTGGTGTTGTGTTATATGTGGTTCAAAAGCCTGATTAGTCCCCTTTTACAACAAGGTATAACTTGTAAGGCCTGTCCTTCTGTGCAATGAACAAAGCAAGTAGGTAGGGCCCCCAGAAATGAGTAAAACCCGGTAATGTTCCTCTGTCTGATTTTTATTCTTGTTTGGAGATTTAAACAAACCTTATTGGCATATAATCGATACCAGAATGAGATTCTGGAAAGCAGCAGTGATCCCACATCTCCAGGATGACAACGCACCCCCCCCCCAAAGCCAGAATCCTCACAGAACACCTCCAGGATTTGGGATTGGAGACGATGAAGTGACTCAGCCCGTCATGTGAGATCAGCTTGGTTCCAGACCCGGGTCCAGACCAGAGTCCAGACAAGAGTCTAGACCCGGGTCCAGACCAGAGTCCGGACAGGGTCCAGACCCGAGTCCAGACCCGAGTCCGGACAAGAGTCCAGACCAGAGTCCAGACCCGAGTCCACACCAGAGTCCACACCAGAGTCCAGACCCGGGTCCAGACCAGAGTCCGGACAAGAGTCCAGACCAGAGTCCAGACCCGGGTCCACACCAGAGTCCAGACCCGGGTCCAGACAAGAGTCCGGACCCGAGTCCAGACAAGAGTCCGGACAGGGTCCAGACCAGAGTCCGGACAAGAGTCCAGACATGAGTCCAGACATGAGCCCAGACATAAGTCCAGACAAGAGTCCGGACCCGAGTCCAGACAAGAGTCCGGACAGGGTCCAGACCAGAGTCCAGACCAGAGTCCAGACCCGGATCCAGACCGGAGTCCAGACAAGAGTCCGGACAGGGTCCAGACCAGAGTTCAGACCAGAGTCCAGACCTGGGTCCAGACCCAGGTCCAGACCAGAGTCCAGACCCGAGTCCAGACAAGAGTCCGGACAGGATCCAGACCAGAGTTCAGACCCGAGTCCAGACAAGGGTTGGGACAGGGTCCAGCCTAGAGTTCAGACCAGAGTCCGGACAGGGTCCAGACAAGAGTCCGGACCCGAGTCCAGACAAGAGTCCGGACAGGATCCAGACCAGAGTTCAGACCAGAGTCCAGACCAGAGTCCAGACAAGGGTTGGGACAGGGTCCAGACCAGAGTTCAGACCAGAGTCCAGACCAGAGTCCAGACCCGGATCCAGACCGGAGTCCAGACCAGAGTCCAGACCAGAGTCCAGACAAGGGTTGGGACAGGGTCCAGCCTAGAGTTCAGACCAGAGTCCGGACAGGGTCCAGACAAGAGTCCGGACCCGAGTCCAGACAAGAGTCTGGACAGGATCCAGACCAGAGTTCAGACCAGAGTCCAGACCAGAGTCCAGACAAGGGTTGGGACAGGGTCCAGACCAGAGTTCAGACCAGAGTCCAGACCAGAGTCCAGACCCGGATCCAGACCGGAGTCCAGACAAGAGTCCGGACAGGGTCCAGACCAGAGTTCAGACCAGAGTCCAGACCCGGGTCCAGACCCGAGTCCAGACAAGAGTCCGGACAAGAGTCCAGACCAGAGTCCGGACAAGAGTCAAGACATGAGTCCAGACCAGAGTCCGGACAAGAGTCCAGACCAGAGTCCAGACCCGGGTCCACACCAGAGTCCAGACCCGGGTCCAGACAAGAGTCCGGACCCGAGTCCAGACAAGAGTCCGGACAGGGTCCAGACCAGAGTCCAGACCCGAGTCCAGACAAGAGTCCGGACATGGTCCAGACCAGAGTTCAGACCAGAGTCCAGACCAGAGTCCAGACCAGAGTCCAGACCCGGATCCAGGCCCGAGTCCAGGCCCGAGTCCAGACCCGAGTCCAGACAAGAGTCCGGACAAGAGTCCGGACAGGATCCAGACCAGAGTTCAGACCAGAGTCCAGACCCGAGTCCAGACAAGGGTTGGGACAGGGTCCAGACTAGAGTTCAGACCAGAGTCCGGACAGGGTCCAGACAAGAGTCCAGACCCGAGTCCAGACCAGAGTCCAGACAAGGGTTGGGACAGGGTCCAGACCAGAGTTCAGACCAGAGTCCGGACAGGGTCCAGACCAGAGTTCAGCCCAGAGTCCAGACCAGAGTCCAGACCCCTGGAGAAGCAGCATTTAGCTGTTCTGCTGTAAACAAGTTGAAGTAGCTGCTGGTGGAGATTAGATGTTAAATCCAGGTTAAAACATTTTCTCCTGCATAAAATCTGCTCGGTAACAATAAACGACTTCATTTTAATCAAGTGGAGAAATAACCAATCAAAGGCAAACATAACTTTTTGAGCTTGGGGTTCTATGAAATCTGTCATCATGTCACATCCTGTTTTTCTAAAAACTGTCTGATGATCATTGTGGGTTTCAATGTTTTGCTCAAGGACACTTCGGCACGATGTCGAGTTTTAGTCTATGGCCTCAGTAGCTTCTACAATCAGATGTTTCTTTAATCAGAAACCAGACGATTAGCGTGACGTCTGTCCTGTCTGCTATGTTCTGTCTTTCCTCAGACGAACCGCTTGTCCTGACTGCTTCACTTCAACCAAGAACAAGCAGGTGAGAAGCCAAAAAACCCCAATTATCACAATCAGGAGTAGATGCATTTCATTTAAAGTGAGATATGCTGCTCATTAGATTTAACTGTGAGAGATTTAGTTACATGTAAGTTTAAAACATTTGCAGCTTCATGATTTTCTATAACACATTTTAAAGGTTAAACCGGTATGAAAATACGGTTGGACAGCTAATTGAAAGTGAAGACATGAAATCCAGAGCGAGTTAAACTGGCTGATGAGCTCAGTTATTTAAATCTTTCCAAGCAGGACTGATCGGGTCTTTGTCTCGTTTCTCTGCAGTCTGTCTTCACTCGCATGTCTGTGGTCAAAGCTCTGGAGAAAATATCTGATGCCAAGTTTCTGAGGTAATTATCACCTCACTATGTCATTTTAGATTATTTTCAATTTATTCACATATTTGTTTGTTTGTTTTTCGTCTCCAGGCATTACCCTTGTCCTCCCAAGCAGCCAACCAGCAGATGCATCTCTCGGGATGTCCAGTGTCTCCACATGTCCGTCTTCGTAGCCGGTAATACTCGACTTCCAGAACTTCCATCAACATCTTTTCTACACCAAAAGACTAAATGATGGTTCTTTTTTATGTTCAGGCAGGTACAATAAATTCTGCCGCAGTCTGCCTCAGACTCCCTGGGTGATTGATGGAGAGAGGAGGATGGAGTCCTCGGTGGAGGAGCTGATTGCAACACCCATCCTGTCTGCTTTCCGAGCTGACGGTGAGTCCACCCTGGACCTTCATCACGCTGGTTCAGGGGTAAATAGCTGCTGTTTTCCTCCTGTTTTCATCTTTAACTACCATATGCTACCACCTCAGGCTGAGTACGACACAGACCTTGTTACCCTGTTTCAATAAATATTTGTAGTCTTTTACTTTTGGCTTGGAATGTCACAAAAATGGTAAAAAAAAGATGGCAGTGGGTGTAAATGTGAGTTCAGTAGTTCAAACACTGGCCACAGTTTGTGTGGTCCTGGCTCTAGCGCCCTCTAGTGGCCAGCTGCCACTGATATGCTCCCTTTTTCTGGACTTTTTGAGGACACCAGCAGCAGCATCTAGATTAGTTGCAGTTCTTAGTGAAATTTTAGAGAGACCTGTAAAAACTCCATGACAGTATTCAAGACTACTGAAAACAGATGATGGAAATTTTTTCTTAATCATGATGAGCCATCAGCCCCTCGCTCTAGATATATTCTTCAGGTGGTAAAAGGCTGATCTGGTTCTTGTTTAAAATGGCTGTTAAAATTTAGCCCAAAGTTCTTACTGATGGAATCTGGATGCTCCTCTTTGTTTCCAAACACAATGATTTTAGTTTTATGTTTATTTAGCTTGAGGAAATTCTGGCACATCCATGTCTGAGTGGATGCCTGCATGGTGGCTGGCTGTGAGCATAATTATGATCAGATATTTAGTTTTTTATGAGCTCATGGGAGCATGTACATGCTGAGCAACAGGGGGCCTAAAATGGAGCCTTGGGGAACTTCACATAATATATAATTCCAAGTAATTGATATGAGGTAGTTCCTGTCTTTCAGAACTGGACCGGAGATTCCCTCTCAATGTTCCAATCGGGCTAATAGGATGTTCTGGTCGACCGTTTTAAAAGCAGCACTGAGATATAACAGAACCAAAACCGAGTGAAATCTCGGTTTTCTGAGGGGGCCGTCTGTCGTTTTCTGACCCCTGTCTACTGGAACATCTGCAGTCTGGCTACATTAAAAATAACATTTAAGCTTATTGTTAGTGAAAATGTTTTTACTCCTAAATTGACTTTATAGGAAATGCATAAAAGTTCTGCTTTTTCTTTTTCTTGCTTGATAGGATTTAATTTCTCCTCATCTGGGAGGGAAGACGTGGACGTCAGGACTCTGGGAAACGGTGAGATTTGGTTTTTTTAAGATCCAGTGTGGTCGATGTCATCCCAAAAAAGTAGTAAAATACTTAACCTTTTTATTCTAAAGTAACAACAACACAAAGCTTCTTATTTTCACTTTATTTTACACACACGGAGATACATTCAGGAATATTCCTTTTCATATCTAATAGATGACCCAAAGATATTTGACACTGGAGGTGTGAAACTGCATTTGCCCAGGATGTTGCCCGACTGAAACTATTTATTTATTTAGTCATTTCACTTCCTGTTTTTGTTTCCCCTGACAGGACGTCCATTTGCACTGGAGCTGCTGAATCCACACAGATCCAGACTCAGCAAAGTGGAGATGAAGCAGCTGCAGGAGGTGCTGAATATCTCCATTAACTCTGCGTTGTTCAGCAGACACTCAAAGGGAAAACAAGAGGCAGTTTAACTCTGTTTGTGGCTTTGTGAGAAAGTTCATATGGTAACTGAAAATATCATGAATCTTCTTGGAGGGAATCCTAAATGGATAGACACGCGGTTTGCACAGCTAATCTCTGCCTTTTAGTTATTATGTGGCCACATCTTAGAAGCTCATTTTCTGAAACACGATGCCATTTTTCTCCATTGGCCAAATGCAAAATTCAGTATGAAATGTGTTCTGGTTCTTATCAGGTGTATGATGAAAGCCCCGGGAGCTGTTAGTAAAGTCCAGTTACGTTGTCATTTAGGCAGTTGATCACAACAATTTAGCCTTTTCCATCGTAGTTTTGAGAAAACCATGGCCATCAAAACTAAAACTGGCTAAAACATGGCTAGAAGTGTGTGAGAACTTTTGAGAGATTTATCGCACGAAACTGTTGAGACTCCCATAGAAGTGAAAGAGCAAGCCCAGTTTGGAGACCTATAACTCAGACATACTTTCACGTAGAAATTCCTCCATAACTTGAGCTGTTCATGAAAGATAAAACTTTTTGTGTCTGGAAGTGCATTTTGATAACTTTTACGGTTCTATGGGACCATGCTGGCCATTTGTTTTAAGTCACTTCCTTGCTTCCTTGGGGAATGCCATGATGCAGTGGTATGGCACATGGTAAGTCTGCAGAAGATAAACTGGCTGCAGTTTTGTGTGTTTGTTGCATTAAAAAAAAATCATAAATAATAGGAGGAAAAAACTTAATGCAGCACAATATTTCATGAAATGTATTCCTTGCATCAAAATCTAAATTGTCATTTAAACATATTTTGAATAAAAATCTGTTTCATCATATGATATATTTACCGTATTTTATATTCTTAGTAATTCAGTGTATTGTCTAAATTGTTTTCAAGTCCTTACTTTTTTAAACATGTTACATAAAATTCTTTCTGGTGACAAACAGAGCTGCACCTGTGCAGTACTACAGTCCTCACACAAATCTTTTTGTTTGTTTTAGACAATAAACACATCTTCAGACAAAATCAGAGTAAGAGACCTGCAGATAGTTTCCAGGTGAGTGACAACTGAGCTAAAACTTTATCTACACAGTTAAACCTCCACCTTTTGAGTGAGGAGTTTGTGTGGGTTTTCTTTGTGTTAAACTGCAGAGAGGCAATGAGTCGGATGAAGGAGGGAGAGGAGGAGAAGACCAAGTCATATACAGCATTGGTCTGGACCCAGAGGCCCATCCAGAGAGATGACATCGCCTTTATTGATGACATTAAGGTCAGTAAAACTTTCACATTAGTCTGTTTTGTCCAGAGATGAGAGTGCAGTATCTGTTGATGTGTTTTTGGTAAGGCAGGTTTATTTCTATAGCACATTTCATGAACAAAACAACTCAAAGTGCTCTACATAAACCATTAAAAGAGCTGAGTGTCATCAGCATAATTATAATCAGATATTTAATTTGTTTCCATAGTTGGACTTAGTGGGAGCATGTAGATGCTGAACAATAAAAGTGGAGCCGTGGGGAACTTCACGTATCACCTTTGTTTAAGTACCAGTATCAGTAGTTATCAACTGATACAAAGTAGTAGGGAGCCGCCACCTTACCATGGTGGAGGAGTTTGCGTGTCCTGATGATCCTAGTGGCTATGTTGTCGGGGGGCTCATGCCCCTGGTAGGGTCACCCATGGCAGACAGGTGTCTAGGGGAGGGACTAGACGAAGCGTGGCTCAAAACACCCCTTTGATGATGACAAATCATGGACCCAGGTTTCCCTTACCTGGACATGGGTCACTGGGGATCCCCTCTGGAGCCAGGCCTGGTGGCTGAGGCCCGAAAGGGTGACATGGGCCCCCCCCTGCCGTGGGCTCACCACCTGCAGGAGGGGCCATCGGTGTCAGGTGCAGCGTGAGCTGGCGGTCTGATCCTCAGCTGCAGAAGCTAGCTCTAGGGACGTGGAATGTCACCTCTCTGGCGGGGACGGAACCTGAGCTGGTACTCGAGGTTGAATGGTTCCGTCTAGATATAGTTGGACTCACCTCGACGCATGGCTTGGGCTCTGGAACCACTGTCCTTGAGAGGGGCTGGACCCTCTTCCATTCTGGAGTTGCTCCCGGTGAGAGGCGCCGAGCAGGTGTGGGCATGCTCATTGCCCCCAACTTGGCGCCTGTACGTTGGGGTTTACCCCGGTGGACAAAAGGGTAGCCTCCATCCGCTCTGCCCTTTGTCACCGATTCTGTTCATAACTTTTATGGACAGAATTTCTAGGTGCATCCGAGGTGTTGAGGGGATCTGGTTTGGTGGCCTCAGGATTGGGTCTCTGCTCTTTGCGGATGATGTGGTTCTGTTGGCTTCATCAAGCCGTGATCTTCAGCTCTCAATGGAGCGATTCGCAGCTGAGTGTGAAGCGACTTGGATGAGAATCAGCACCTCCAAATCCGAGACCATGGTCCTCAGCCGGAAAAGGGTGGAGTGCTGGACTCTTTCAGTACAAGCGGCTGAAATGAGTTTTCTCCGCAGGGTGGCCGGACTCTCCCTTAGAGATAGGGTGAGAAGCTCGGTGATCCGGGAGGGGCTCAGAGTAGAGACGCTGCTCCTCCACATCGAGAGGAGCCAGATGAGGTGGCTCGGGAATCTGGTTAGGATGCCTCCTGGATGCCTCCCTGGTGAGGTGTTCCGGACACGTCCCACCGGAAAGAGGCCCCGGGGAAGACCCAGGACACGCTGGACAGACTACATCTCTCGGCTGGCCTGGGAACGCCTCGGGATCCCTTCGGATGAGCTGGTGAATGTGGCCGGGGAGAGGGAAGTCTGGGTTTCCCTGCTTAGGCAGCTGCCCCCACGACCCGACTCGAATGGATGGAAGGACAAAGCAGTAGGGCCGGGCGATTAATAGAATTTTAATCTCAATTACAATCTGAGTTTTCAATGATCACAAAAATTAAATGATCCAGTTATTTTTGTCCTTCGCAGTTTCCTCTTGTCCTGTTTTCAGTTACAAATCGAGCACCACTGGCATTGCAGCGCTCTACTGCAGACTCCTCCCACTGCTGCAGACTCCTCCCACAGCCCCACCTGCTTTGCTTTTATTCAGCACGAGTTGCCAACACCTCTCAAGTTAGACTGAAAGTCGCGACTAAATAATCCACCAGCTCCCCGAGACACAAAGAGACAAACGTTATAAACAAACAGAACTTTTTCACTCCAAAGGCCAGTAAACACAACAAACAGCCCAGATTTAAGAACCTCATCAAAACTTTGGACAAACGGCATCACCTCCGTCTCGTCTCCATGTTAGTGGAGCGTCTCTCCTGCCCTGGATGATGAGGATGATGAGGGTGGTGTGAAGGACGTGGCTACAGTCCAGTGTTTCACCACCGCTACGATCAACCACCGTTACGACCAACCTGTGGTCAAGCTGGATCATAGAGCCGCATATAAATTGTCTAATTGTGTTAAATAATTAAGATTTCAATTTCAGTCAAAATAATCGTGATTATCATTTTTCCCATAATGGAGCAGCCCTACGAAGTAGTTCCTGTCTTCTAAGTAGCATTAAAACCAATTAAAAACTGGACCGGAGATCCCAACCCAGTGTACCAGTCGGTATAACAGGAAGTTCTGGTCGACGGAGGTTCAGCCAGATGGAACCATGACTGAACTTCTGCTGCTGCCTGTGTTTACATGGATGTCATTTCAGACTTTGAAGAGGGCAGTTTCAGAGTGTGGTCCAAGCCCTGACTGAAATACATCAAAATGAAGTTGTAAATAAGTTGTTGACAAACAACTTTTTGGAATTATTTTATTTGAAAATGGGAATTTTGGTAGGAAAAGAGCTGACTGTATAGAATAGTAAGTGTCGTATGAATGGGTGAATGTGGTTTGTTTTATTCTGGAAACTGATGTGTGAAGACGACAACCTTCTGATTAGTAGTTGCCATTTTTGAGCCCTTTGGTACCAGACGTCATGTAGTCCTGCTTCAACACACTTAAATCAGATTAAATGGATCTAACAGCCTGTTCTGCACAATGACTCATTATTGTTGGTGCAGGGATACAAGGAAAATCTGCTGGGTTGCTGCCCTTGTAGGACCGAAATAAGTAGCCCTGATGTATACCATTCCAGTTTCAATCATGTCTGTAGATTCAGTAAACAGTTATTACAGCCCAGCGTTTGAGGCCATGCTGTCCTCCAGTAGCAGATGATACAAAAACGCTCATGTTACATCAGCAAGGGTCCAGTAAAATAGTTGGTCTTTAATTCATTAGACAAAAATTTAAGGATATTAAGGGGTTTATGGGAGCAACACTGAAGAACCAAGAACCTGTAACCTTTGTTTTTCTGATCAGGATCTGACTCTAAACCAGAAGACCCCTCTGAGGGTTTTGCATCGACGGGCTCTGGCCATCCGGCAGCGAGTCATCCACAACATGAACACCCGCTTCCTGGACTCTCATCACTTTTACCTGGGCCTGAAAACCCAGGCTGGGACGTATCCTTGCAATAGATCCCATCTCTCACTTTCCAGATTACTGTTAAAGACCAGACCAGGTTAGAAACTGGGCCATTCCACTGATTTAGACTAAATTCCTGCAGTCAAACAATAGAAAAATGGGTGTAAAAGCTTCTTAATGTTGAACAGATATATCAAAGAGTTCGTCCATGGAGACTTTGGCCGCACAAAACCGAACCTGTGTCAGCTGCTGAAGACGGACACGGACATCGTGGAACTGGATGTGGAGGTGGGAGAAAAATAACGAGGTTAACCTGGCAAATGGTCATTCACTGGTTTCATTTTGTAGAAAAACTATAAAAAGTGACTAGTTTAATTAGTTTATTATTATAGTTTAGAGGTCACGGCCCTCAGTATCGGTATTATTCAGGCTTTATGTGCTCCTTCTTGATGTCGGGATTGATCCATCAACTGCACCTGGCTGAATATGAAACTCTCTGACCGCTTTAATTCAGTGGGGTGTGTGGCTAAAGATCTTGGTTTTCTCCCATCAGTTGTGTCTAAACTTTGCACAGGTACCAACAAAATGACAAGTTTGTATAAAGGAAACAAGGTCTGCAGACACATAACTGCAGTCTGACTTGCAGTTTTAGACTTGTGCAGGTATTTTCACTCTTTTTTTCCTTTTAGGATGAATTTGTATATGGGTTTTTTTTATTACATTTCTTTTCTTTCCAAAGTCAAAATATCAAGCTATTTAATAAAACAACCATGTTAATTATTTTATTTACTTAAACATGCTCAGAGAACAGTGATTCCATGTATTTTTTGCCAGAAGTTGACCTGAAGAGAAAAAGGTTGTATAAAAACTCAGCATCAACGTTGTTACGGACACTGTGTTAGTACCAGGTTGGACCCTTTTTCCTTCAGAAGTGCCTTAATTCTTGATTCACCAGGGAGTTGGAAACATTCCTCAGAGATTTTGGTCCAAACTGACATGAAATCATCACACAGTTGCTGCAGGTTTGTTGCAGCTGAAATGGAGACTCATCAGACCAGCAACGTTTCTCCATCTTCTTGGTGAGTGTGTGTGAATTGTAGCCTCAGTTTCCTGCTCTTAGCTGGCAGGAGGCACCCAGTGTGTCTTCTGCTGCTGGAGCATCTGCTTCCAGGCTGGACGTGTTGCGTTCAGAGATGCTGGTCTTCAGACCTTGTTGGAACCAGTCTGCCCATTCTCCTCTGACATCAGCTGGATATTTTCTCTTCGTCGGAAACCCTGGAGATGGCTGTGTGACCAGTAGATCAGCAGTTTCTGAAATAACCAACAACCATGCCACGTTCAGAGTCACTTAAATCTCTTTTCTTCCTCATTGTGATGCTCAGATTGAACTTGAAGTTGTGTTGACATGACTACATGAGTTGAGCTGCTGCCATGTGATTGGCTGATGAGACATTTCTGTTAACAAGCAGATGAACATGTGGAGCTGATAATGTGGACAATAAGTTTGTGTTGCTCTGATTTGTGTAAATAGGTATTTAAATGGTCAAATAAAATGATACAGTTCCTACATGTTCAGACTAATCTCTGTCTCCTGTCTCAGTCTGTGGACGTGGACTGGCCTCCTGCCGTACCAGAGTGACGCCCACGCTGACCTTGTATGGAGACGCCTGGTGCAGCTGGAGGTGGGCTGACTCAGCGATGAGGATGGAGGACTAACAGGATCTCCGAGCGGCCGGCTCTGTGCAGCCTCATCTGTTTAGCTTCCGTATTGTTTTTTTTAAGTCGGAGGTGACTATCTTCAGTTTGATCTCAGGACATGTTTATTATACGCCAGCAGTGGTCGCTTTCTGTTGTGTTTTGCATCAGTAGCCATGAAAGGCATCATTGAGTTTATTTTTCAATAAAATCCAGGTGGTGTCGTCCTGAGTGGGGTGATGTAGTTTATTTCCTCTGTACCGTGGCTGCTGTAGGACTTAGCAGCTTTATTTACGAGGCCTGACTTTTTTTTTGGTTTTTAAGGAAGGTCATTCAAACTTTAAAAGATGCATCACATTTAATGTTTCTTTAATATAAAGTTCTTACAATGAGTCTCTGGATGAGACGGTGAACTGAGAAGATTCCTCCATCTTACTGTCGAAATCTTTTTCATTATTTTGGATCACATTAAGCCCACTTGTAAAGTTTTGGTTGAATTATTGTCAGACCTAGTTTTTCTGCCTCCTCTGATCTTGGTGTTCCTGTGTAAATTGACCTGGAACACTAGAAAATTTAATGTTATCTATTTTTTCTACTTCTGTTTCAATGTACAATGAATCCAACAGAAGTTACATTTCCATTTTACTCCATCCACATCTCTAACCCCAACCCAAGCCATCCTGAGAGCATGCAGACATAAATTTTATCCTGTTTTATATTACTATGCAGCTCTATTAGTTTATCTTATTGGTTGTCAGGCTGCCTAAAACAGCCTGAGTCCTAAAGAGTCGTGTCGATGGGGCAACCAAATATTTTGATGTCATGGAATTATTTCGACCCTGTGATGGACTGGTGACCTGTCCAGGTGTACCTGCCTCTCACCTGCTAAGATGTTGGGTTAGGCTCCAGCTTCCCTGCTACCCTTCACTGCACAAAGCGGCGTAGCTCATGGATGGATGGATGGAAGTATTTCACAGGCAGGACGTTTATTAACACAATTTAGTGATGGATTCCAGTAATATTAAAATTTTTCAGGACATCTTAGACTAAATTTAAAAGTTTCCAGCTTCACTAGAAATAATAAATCATGTAGCCATGATTAAATGGACGGTCGCTGAGAGGATTTCTATGCAAAAAGAATTCTTCTACGTGCTATTAAAGGTGTAAATGCTATAATATTATCTGGCATTGATGTAGTGACAAGTTTATCAGGAGACACACCAAAGATGGCCATCTATGAAGAAGGGCTAGTGGAAATACCGACTACATCAGAGATGAATTTTAAAAAAGTTTGCCAATAATTAGTTTGGAAAATAACCAAAACAGTGTGCTAAGTTACAGAGCGTCTGGGACCATCTATCACATGCTTCAGTTGTACCAGGATAGAACTTGGGAGTTTTTCTCTACAATTGTCCTGTGAGAAGCTGTGAGGACCCGAGAGCAGACGAGAAGCCTTAAAATCACAAAAAAAGTTTTTTTGGACAAAGGAGGAGTAATATGCTGATGTAGAGGCAGGTTGGCAGGCTTAAACAGCGGAGACAGCAGGTGGCAGGAGTACTTCTGAACGGAGTGGAGCACATATTAATTTTCACAAGTTATGTACAAAAACTAGGAGAGAGCTGCAGAAAACAAACCTTACCCCGCGGGTGCAGCAGAGGTGTGTGATAGACCAGAACATATATGCTGTTAGAGTAATGATCATCCTCAGCTGTGAGAGACAGAAACAAAGAAGGCAAGTCCACACTGTTGTTGAAAAATTACCAAGCGTCTGGAATGAGTAAAAGTATATAAGGTTTATTTACAGAAGTATTGAATAAAGAATTACTTGCAAGTAATGAGAGTGGTCGTCCCGACTCGCGTGAAGGCGGGAGAGACTCTGAAGATTCATCAGAGAGAAACAGTTTTATTCAGCTGGTCTCCAGCTGAAGGTCAAACAGCAAAATAATAAATGAGGAATAGAAGACTTAGTGGCTCCACTTTCTTCCAGTTTTCAGACAAAACCCACAAACCACAACAAGCTGATATCCCAAACAACTACTGCTAAAAACCAGCCTCAACTCTGTCATATCAGAGCTCTGGGAAGAAAGTGGTCAGTCTGACCTCTCACACACACACACACCCCCTTTCTTCAAAAGCTCCTGCTGTAACATGCCTTATAAAGCAGTGTGTACTAACCACCTGGACAGGAGACAAGAGAAGCTCCTACACATCTTTATTCTTCAGCTTGTTCTGCAGATATACACAGTCCGTCATCCATATGTGTCCTAAACCTACACACACTGGTTCCTACTACACATTCACTTCTGCTACATCTGCTATTTCTACAGATGTTGTCCTCGTCATCTTCTTCCTCTTCTCTGGTTTGTTCCTTTCACTGGTCACATGCTATCTAATCTGCTCAACACTACCCCAGTGGTTGCCGGTGGTATTGCTCCGTTTGCTGCATCAAGCAACGGATCTCCACGGTGCCTGAAAACGTTTGTGTATCCATCATCTGTGTGGAGGCCTGAACTCTGACCTATGACCTAACTAAAGGGATGAACCAGAGTTGTGTCGACACATTAACAGACAACTTAGCAAAGAACCAGTTTAAACTGGATTTTTAGGCTCTTTGTTACCATCAGCTGTCACAACGACACACCATTTGTTCCCATTTCTTTAGTTTAATCTGTCATCAAACTTTCCAAGTTTTTAAGGTTACCTGCGGTTTTAAAACAGTGTTTTATCATGTCCCACCATCACCCAGTTAACTGAACATCTGTTTATTCCTCATCCTGGAACTTTTATTTCTTGCATTTTATCCTATTTCATTTTAGCCTTTATTAAATTCTTTTCAAGGGTTTTTGGGCTCTGGTAGCCTTTATTCAGCAGTAGCTTGACAGGAAAGAGTGGGTAATGATGTGCAGCAGAACCTGGGCCGGCTGCACCAAGGCTGTAGCCTTTGTACATAGGCTTTTTCTTTTTAAATTTAGTTTTTAATCTACTTTTTTAATTATTCCTCTTCACCACACGTTAAGACATTTTGAAATTTTATATATGAATTGTGCTGTACAAGTAAACTTGTCTTGCAGACGTCATTTTGATCACTTTGTGTCTCCTGATTATTTTATGGTGTTTATATCTGTCATCTGTTGAGACGGATGTCACAGTGAGCTGTTGGTGTTTCTGTGCTTCCGTGTCAATGCCCCGTGTGTGTCTGAAAACTTGCAAAAACTGGTTATATTCTGATTTCCTGGGAATGAGAACACGTCATTCTCATTTTAACAACCCCAGTTCCCCCAAAACGCTGGGGTGCTGTTTGAAATATAAATAAAAACAGAATGCACACTGATAAATCTCATAAACCCAGCTTTTATTCACAGTGGAACCAAGAAAGTAGATTTAGGCTATGTCCACACGGCACCGAATCTGATTCAGGTGTGAAGATGGTGGCGAAAACTAGTAGAAAGGCTTCAACATCCCCACAACACCGTTTTTAGTACAAACTACAGGCTGTAGGGGGCGCTAAAGAGTAACACTCCAAAGCTAGAGCGAAACAACGCATGTGCAGATAAAGGCTCACTGCGTGTTGCAGGAAGTTGACATTGGAAGCAGAGAAGAGAAGATAGCTGAGGATTCACTGTGAAGCAAAAGAAAAACATTTCTTTGAACGAATGAAGACGTTGAGCTGCTCCTTCAAAAAATGCTTGACTACAAAGCATAAAAAACTCTAGGAAGGGTGGACTGGGAATCCGTGCGTGTTCGTCACATTGACGTCATATCTTCGAGTGGTGCATTTACACTGTCTGCACAGTACCGCAGACGGTAGAGGACTCAAACCGATCCACCTTGGTACCTGGCTTCAGACATTGTCGGTTTCATGGAAGCTAACTCCTGGCTTCGTGGGGATGAAAGGGCGGTTTGCTAAAATACTTTTGCGGTCGTGCTGCAAACCGGCGTCGTGGGGACGGCCCCTAAATGCTGAAAGTGAGACAAAATCAACAAAAAATGCAAAGATTTTGAAAGGAGTTCATCATCTCCAGAACATCGTATGATCTCTGGAAACTTTTATATCGCATCTTAAACACGTTTACTCCTTAGCTTTTAACACAGCATGATAATTGTGTGGTCTTTTAATTTCTCTTAGTGTATCTTAGTCCTTTTAAAAAATGTTTTTAGTCTTGTAATTTCTTCTATACTATCTTCTATCTATCTTTAAATTGTTTGTGTCATGAATGGTGGACGTCGGAGGAAGTGAGGACCCAACTGCAGGCAGTCAGAGGCAGGAGGCAGAATTGGTGCAGGTGACCGGTTTATTTCCAGAACTCAAGACAGGGAT
Organism: Melanotaenia boesemani; assembly: GCF_017639745.1. Classification (NCBI taxonomy): domain Eukaryota; kingdom Metazoa; phylum Chordata; class Actinopteri; order Atheriniformes; family Melanotaeniidae; genus Melanotaenia; species Melanotaenia boesemani. Next base: position 1,327,532 of record NC_055685.1, read on the forward strand.
AAGTCCAACGAACTAAACCACACATGACCAAATGAGAGGATCTGACAAGGAGTGACTGAAAACCAGGAGTACTTATACACAGAGGGAGTAACAAGACACATGTAAAGTGGATGACTAATCAGACCAGATGAACTAATGAGGCAGGAACAGAAAACCACAGCACACAAGGGAAAACTAACTAAACATGACCAGAAACCCCAAAACATGAACATAACACACACCAACACCCAGAAACCATGACAGATTGTCTTTAAATTTAATTTAGTGTAGTCTACCTTTCTAATTGCTTTCTCTTAATCTGATCATTTATTTTAATGCATGTTATTATTTTTATTGGTTTTAGTGATTTCCTTGGTATACTTAAAATTTATTCATGTATTTTGTTTCACTAGTCTTTGATGTCCTTTTGGAGACTTTCTGGCTGTGTAGGGAACGTCTCTGTGTTCCACCAGTAAGATTTTATATGTTTAGTACATTGGCAACCATGAATTTTTAAATGTGAATTGGACTGATCAAAAGATTGAGAAAATCTGGAGACATGTCAGTGAGCAACACCGCTGAAAAAGCAGTTTTGGATGTTAGTGATCTTTAAGGTTTTGGGAAGCACAACATAAACAGACATGATCCTAACATGGAAATCACTGCAGGAATCAGTTCACCATGAAACCCACAAATGTAGGTTAAAGCTCTGTCACGCAAAGAAGAAGGCTCTTCGTCCTATAACGTCTTCTTGTGTTTATTTGCTGAATCAGCCGCAGTGTGTGTTTAAAACGGCCAGTGTGTTTATATTTGCCTTTTAGCGTGTGACGCGGTACATAAAATGAAACTCAGCTGCTATGTCGGGCAGCATCCTGGTAGCAAAAGTTGTCAAGTTCGGTGTTTTCAGCTTTGGGACGCTGCTGGCCAGCAACGGCTCCAGTAATGTACATAATAAATGTGGCGTGTCGAGTAACGAAGTACAGACACTTTGCTTAAGTGAAATTTTGCGTTTTTATACTTTACTGGAGTAATTATTTTTCGGTGACTTTTTACTTCTAGTCATTACACTTTAAAAATAGCCTCGTTACTCCTTTCTAATTTGGGTTGTCATCATTAAAACACGCACATAAAAAACCCTATCCAGATACATCAGATAGAGTGACTGTGACTTTGGTTGAATGACAAGTATAAACATATATCACTCTGACATCTTATTGGTTTAAACTAAATATGTTAATAGTTTCTAGCTCTTCACGTCCATGTACACACCAGCTGATTATTATGTCATTTTCCATCCAGCGACACCTCTGTTGAAGCAGCGGGGTACCGTCAACGTGTCAGGTATGTGTGACACATGACATGTCGAATCCATGTTCATGACGCAAGTCACGTCACAGTCTAGCAAGGACATACTAGACACATGTAGCCTGGTACAAAGATGTCCGTGGTAGAGACTAAACTGAACAGCTTACTTATAGCATCCCAAAATTTTCAACATTAACATTCTAAATATAAAATTCTAATCATTATGGCCTCTAGAATAATGTTTTTTGTGGGAGGTTGTGCACTGTGGGCCCCTGTGGAATGGCCTAAGTTTTTGTTCTTAATAGATTTTTTTGTCCTTACTCTACTTTTATACTTTATGTAGTTTTGAAACCAGTACTTTTACATTTTTACTTGAGTAAAAAGCTTAAGTTGATACCTCTACCTGAATAATATATGTGAATACTTTTGACAACTCTGCCTAAATGTCACTGTACCATCAAGCATGTCAGGCATGTATTGGACGCTGTATAAATAGATCCTATCCGACAACGGCACCCAGTAAAACTGGGACTAAATCTACCTACTGCAAGCCGTGGTTTGGTGGGAGCAATTACAACAGTGCAGCCCAAACAAGTGTAGAAGTAATTTATATTACAATTAATGTCTTATTTAAAAAAATGTCCTTCATCCACTTGGGCTGGAGCTCCGGCTGCAGCACACCTCTCACACGGAGGCTGGTCCGAGAGGTCCTAGGTTGGCCAAGTAGATCCTTGGCCCCAGCAGGGGCTGTATCGTCTGACGTATTCAAGTCCCCGAGTCCACAAACACAATCTGTTCTGCACAAGTGATGGCCCAGTACACTTGCTGCAGACAAAAAAAAAAGGAAAAAGAAGCTGGCAGTATCTCCACACAAAACAAACAACACAAACACCAAAGTTAGCAGGTAGGCTAAAAAAACACTGCTATTAACAAACACAGCTTAATCAGCTAAAATTTAAAGTAGCAGTCCAATCTGTGTAGTCTTCCTTTGTGTGGTTACAGTATGTTTTTTCTTGCGTTGAGGAGGCGGGATTCACCATCAAACCAGGAGCAGACCAATCTAGCTCCCAGTAACTTCAAGCCACTTTACAGGACGACCACTTTGGGTGGGCCTTGAGACTATGCTGACCAAAGGCAGAGGATAGCACAGGCCAGAATCCCAGCGGCAGCTAGATGGAGGTGGTCACTTGCCACAGCGACAGAGGACCAAATACAGGGGTCTATAAACCCACAGAATTTTCATAACTCCACACAGAAACCCAGACACAACCACCAGAATATTTACAACAATAACTAATAGCAGCTTGGAGCAGGACACACAGCAGGGGCTCCTCGCTGCCTCACACCAGTCTGCTTTTTCACCTCTATGTCCTCTAATGTCATTTGGCCAGCAATCGTCTGCACCAGTTACTACTAATCAGCAGAGTTCAACACAAGTGGGGGAAAATGGATGTTGTGGGGAAGTTACGACCACTGGTTGCTGATTCAGGACTGTTACAGACCGATGCAGGGCTTCGGTTAGAAAGCTGACGAGTCATCCAAGAAGATTTGACACTTTACTTGAGAGCAGGCAGATACAGAATTACAGCCGTGGGCACGCAGGTGAACAGCATGTACAGGCAGCAGGGACAGGCAATGGATGGCAGTAAAAGGCAGGATAAACAGGGTAGGCTGTTTTAGGCGGTTTCTGGAATACAACAGAAAGGGGATGTACTGGTCACAACCTCTTATCACGTAACAGGTTACTGACGGCTTAACATCATTATGACACACAACATAGGAAGTACGCAGAACCTGAAGTTAGCAGCTACGGGACGTAGCTAACGGCTAATCCACAACATAACATCAGCTGCAACTCACATATGTTAGCGAGTGTAAACATGTCCCCTACTAAACAACACTAGTAGTCTTAACTGGTCATATTCATGCCCTACTTTCTTCAGATATGAACATAACTTACATCGTCAAGGACTGCATTAAGGCGCTGAACACATCGTATGAACTACGCGGCGAGCCGGAAGCGGAACTACTCTAACTAGTACAATGTAAACGCTTCCTTCAGAGTAAGAACACAAGTCCGTCACTTGGAGAATTCACAACAGATGTTGTTTATACAAGAAAAAAATAATAAGATAAGACAATTACCATTCTGAGCACAACATGTAAAACAATATAAGAAATTTAATCACAACTCCCATTTAGTCTCCCCGTAAAATTTAATGTCAGAAAGTTACATAGTGAGTCTTTAAATATACTCTAAAATGCTGGAATTTCATGCCATGAATGTATACATCTGGAGCTACGTTGGTCTACAGCTCACAATGTTGCCTAAAAATTAAAGTGTAAATTCGGTGGCAGTGACAGAAAGTGAGGACGTATCTTAGCAACACCTTGATGTGACGACTCTGCTTCACGCTTATGTTTAAAAGACTTCTGGAACTGGCCTCATCTGAACTGGTTTCCATGGAAATCCTCAGTCCACCAGTCAAACTTCAGTACGTTCTGACCTCTGTGACGAAGCTCAGAAACCTGCAGATTGACAGCATTTTACCCCACAAGCGGTAAGAACAGCTCCTTGCTTCACTGGAACTGACGTAGTTTACAGGAGAGTTCTTATTAAAAAGTATATTAACTTATTTTTAGTCAGACTAATAGACTTGTATTTTTTTCTGTATCTGGGATTGAAGTGTTTCTTTATCTGCTGTCTTTGTCCCAGTTTCTGATTTTTCTTCTCTGACTTTGTGTCTCTTTTTGTATTTTTTTTCAGAGCAGATTAAAAAATGAAGGAAGAAGAGGAGGAAGTTTCAATTGAGGAGAAAAACCATCAACTGTCTTCCCTGCCAGCAGAAGTAAATCACTTTTTTGTTGTCATTCAAAATTATAAGCTAATATCTGATTTAGTCCTTTTTAAACAGTTTCCGAGCTTTTCTGGAGTTTGGTGAACAGAAGTGTTAATAAATTATCTTGATTAAAAAGCTAATAACAAAACTTTGGTGTAATGTTTAACTTTTCTAGATATAATAAGTAGCCTAATTATTATTTTTTCAGTGGTCACCATGGTAACAGTATATCTTTCCTTCTGTCTTTGCTTCATAGAATCAATGTCAAGCCAGGCCTCATGATGAAGAGAAAGGTGGGCCCAGTGAAGGACTGTCGGCTCATCAGACCCCAACTGTGGACAAACAACACCGCTGTGATTGTGGAAAATCCTTCAGGTGGCTGTCCAGGCTGAAACAACACCAGCGCATCCACACCGGAGAAAAGCCGTACGCCTGTGACCGGTGTGGGAAGAGTTTCAGCCAGTTGGGAAGTCTGAAACTACATCAGCGCATCCACAGTAAAGAAACTCTTCTCCCACCTCTGTGATAATCTTTAATAATAATCTTTGCATGCAGTTCGTCGAGTGTTGTGTTATTTTTTGCAGCAAGCAGAGTCATGTCTGCATGTGACAAGTTCAGAAAGGGTCTCAGTTTTACTGAGTGAAGCTGCACTTGTTTGCCATGGTGATTTATGTGGGTATGATCAAGTATAAAGTTAGTGTTGATCACAGGATAAAACAGCATCTAAATACTGTTCTGAGATCAGTTTAATATTCTCAAAATGGAAAGTTTTTTCGGTACATACAAATACAAATCATGTCCTAATAAATAAACCAACCAAAGAAAATGCTAGGCTAACATCTTCACTAATATTTATGATGAAGTGAGAAGTGGATTACGTTTAAGTTATATTAGTGATCATCTTCCTGAGGACACCATGAAGACAACCAGTAACAGCCCATTTATGCTCCCTTACTTATGTAAATAAGTACGTACGTTTCTAACGCCACATGTTGCCTCATACTTCTGTGCATCTTTTATGTTGCCATGGTTATGAAGTCAATTCATCCACTAGTGGGGAGTGTTGAGTTCAAAATTCACTCCCACGTTCTGACGTCAGTTTCAGACACTGCTTGGTGGCGGTAATGCACAGTTATAAACACACACACACACACACACACACACACACACACACACACACACACACACCCACACACACACACACACACACAAATACACACACACACACACACACACACAATGAAAACTGTAACTTCAGTATTCTGTAGAATGAGAACACACACTATGAAAACGTAATAGTGAATGGATTAACAATAATAAATTAATAATGAAAACTGAATATACATGTGATTATTATAGTAGTAGTAGTAGTAGTAGTTTATTTCGAGCACATACAAAACCACATGTACAGCCATGCGAATTCAAATTACAAAAAAGAAAAATGAAACAAAGGTCATGCTCGAAAAGGGGAGGGAAGAAGTAAAACTTATTAAATCCCACCCCTTCTCCAAAGTTAAAATAATATTTTCCACTTCCTGTTAATTTACCATCTGAACTTTACAGTCCTATATCACAATACACATATAATAATTTCATATTGTTCAACCATTGCAAGTAGTTCATCTTAAACCAACACAAAAAATACATATTTCAAAAAGAAGCTTCTTCATTCATATATTGTGTGAAAGCAAAATCTTTAAACATTTTTTTAAATTGCTTTAAATTTGGACATTCCTTGAGCTCCACATTCAACTTATTCCACAATTTTACTCCACAAACAGAAATACAGAAACATCTCCTCCTTGTTTTTACCCTTCTGACCTTATAATTAAATTTCCCTCTCAAAAGATAACCCCCTTCCCTCTCTGTAAACAGTCCTTGAATATTTGCAGGTAGTAATTTGTGTTTTGCCTTAAATAAAATTTGTATAGTCTGTAAATTAATAATGTCTTTCAGTTTTAATAATTTTGACTGCAAAAATAATGAACTGGTATGGTTCCTATAACCTGCCCCATGGATGATCCTTATGGCTTTCTTTTGGAGAACAAATAGTGGATGTACTATTGTTTTGTAATTATTACCCCAAACTTCTGCACAGTAATTAAAATATGAAAGAACTAACGAGCAATAAAGAGTATGTAGTGATTTATGATCTAAATTCTGTTTTGCTTTATTTAATACTGCTAAACTTCTTGAAACTTTACTGTGGGTATGTCTAATGTGTTGTTTCTAGCTAATTTGTTCATCTATTATCAACCCTAAAAATTTGATTTTATTCACTCTTTCAAGCTCTACCCCATCCAACATAATTTCAGTCTGCAAATTTGTTTGATCATTTCCAAACACCATTATTTTGGTTTTCGTCAAATTTAATGATCATTTATTTCGATCAAACCATAATTTCATTTTTTTATTTCTATGTTAATCTCCTCTATTAACAACTGGAGATTACTGCTAGAACAAAATGCACTGGTATCATCTGCAAATAAGACCAACTTTAACACATTTGTTACCTTACACAAATCATTTATATAAAGAATGAACAATTTGGGGCCCAAGACTGACCCCTGTGGGACACCACAAGAAATGTCCAAACTAGTGGAGCAGACGTCCCCAAGCTTGACAAACTGCTTCCTTTCCATCAGAAAACTTTTGATCCAGTCAAGTACCTTACCTCTAATCCCATATCGGTCTAATTTATACAACAAAATATCATGGTTAATTGTATCAAACGCTTTCTTCAAATAAAAAAATAATCCCACTGTGTGCAATCTTTTATCAAATGAATTTGTTATATCTTCTATAGAATCTATAATTGCCATTGATGTTGCTCTATTTGCCCGGAATCCATATTGATTTTCATGAAGTATTTTGTATTTTTCTATGAATTTATCCAGTCTAATTATAAAAAGTTTTTCTAGAATTTTGGAGAATTGAGAAAGTAGTGAAACTGGTCTATAGTTTGTAAATTGGTGTTTATTCCCAGATTTATACAGTGGAATTACTTTGGTTATTTTCATTTTATTAGGAAATGTACCAGACTGAAATGATAAATTCATTGATAACTTTCTTAACAACAGTCATATCAATACCATCATAATCTACAGAAGTTTTATTCTATTTATTATATGAGTATATATGAACATTTCTTTCACAACACACACACACACACACACACACATACACACACACACTACTGCCAGGATGAGCAGAGTCATGACAACTATAGTGTAACCTGAATATTACTTTAAATTCAATAATAGTTGTCTAACAATAGTTGAATAATAATAGTTGAATAATAATAGTTGAATAAAAATAGTTGTCTAATAATAGTTGAATAATAATAGTTGTCTAATAATAGTTGAATAATAATAGTTGAATAATAATAGTTGAATAATAATAGTTGAATAATTATAGTTGAATAATAATAGTTGTCTAATAATAGTTGAATAATAATAGTTGAATAATAATAGTTGAATAATAATAGTTGTCTAATAATAGTTGAATAATAATAGTTGAATAATAATAGTTGTCTAATAATAGTTGAATAATAATAGTTGTCTAATAATAGTTGAATAATAATAGTTGTCTAATAATAGTTGAATAATAATAGTTGAATAATAATAGTTGTCTAATAATAGTTGAATAATAATAGTTGAATAATAATAGTTGAATAATAATAGTTGTCTAATAATAGTTGAATAATAATAGTTGAATAATAACAGTTGTCTAATAATAGTTGAAAAATAATAGTTGTCTAATAATAGTTGAATAATAATAGTTGAATAATAATAGTTGAATAATAATAGTTGAATAACAATAGTTGAATAATAATAGTTGTCTAATAATAGTTGAATAATAATAGTTGTCTAATAATAGTTGAATAATAATAGTTGAATAATAATAGTTGTCTAATAATAGTTGAATAATAAAAGTTTAATAATAATAGTTGTCTAATAATAGTTGAATAATAATAGTTGAATAATAATAGTTGAATAATAATAGTTGTCTAATAATAGTTGAATAATAATAGTTGTCTAATAATAGTTGAATAATAATAGCTGTCTAATAATAGTTGAATAATAATAGTTGAATAATAATAGTTGTCTAATAATAGTTGAATAATAATAGTTGTCTAATAATAGTTGTCTAATAATAGTTGAATAATAATAGTTGTCTAATAATAGTTGAATAATAATAGTTGAATAATAATAGTTGTCTAATAATAGTTGAATAATAATAGTTGTCTAATAATAGTTGTCTAATAATAATTGAATAATAATAGTTGTCTAATAATAGTTGAATAATAATAATTGAATAATAATAGTTGTCTAATAATAGTTGTCTAATAATAATTGAATAATAATAGTTGTCTAATAATAGTTGAATAATAATAGTTGAATAATAATAGCTTAATAATAATAGTTGTCTAATAATAGTTGAATAATAATAGTTGTCTAATAATAGTTGAATAATAATAGTTGAATAATAATAGTTGAATAATAATAGTTGTCTAATAATAGTTGAATAATAATAGTTGAATAATAATAGTTGAATAATAATAGCTTAATAATAATAGTTGTCTAATAATAGTTGAATAATAATAGTTGAATAATAGTAGTTGTCTAATAATAGTTGTCTAATAATAGTTGAATAAAAATAGTTGTCTAATAATAGTTGAATAATAATAGTTGTCTAATAATAGTTGAATAATAATAGTTGAATAATAGTAGTTGTCTAATAATAGTTGTCTAATAATAGTTGAATAATAATAGTTGTCTAATAATAGTTGAATAATAATAGTTGTCTAATAATAGTTGAATAATAATAGTTGAATAATAATAGTTGTCTAATAATAGTTGAATAATAATAGTTGTCTAATAATAGTTGAATAATAATAGTTGAATAATAGTAGTTGTCTAATAATAGTTGTCTAATAATAGTTGAATAATAATAGTTGTCTAATAATAGTTGAATAATAATAGTTGTCTAATAATAGTTGAATAATAATAGTTGAATAATAATAGTTTTCTAATAATAGTTGAATAATAATAGTTGTCTAATAATAGTTGAATAATAATAGTTGTCTAATAATAGTTGAATAATAATAGTTGTCTAATAATAGTTGAATAATAATAGTTGAATAATAATAGTTGTCTAATAATAGTTGAATAATAATAGTTGTCTAATAATAGTTGAATAATAATAGTTGAATAATAATAGTTGAATAACAATCGTTGTCTAATAATAGTTGAATAATAATAGTTGTCTAATAATAGTTGAATAATAATAGTTGTCTAATAATAGTTGAATAATAATAGTTGTCTAATAATAGTTGTCTAATAATAGTTGTCTAATAATAGTTGAATAATAATAGTTGAATAATAAAAGTTGAATAATAATAGTTGTCTAATAATAGTTGAATAATAATAGTTGAATAATAATAGTTGTCTAATAATAGTTGAATAATAATAGTTGTCTAATAATAGTTGAATAATAATACTTGTCTAATAATAGTTGTCTAATAATAGTTGAATAATAATAGCTGTCTAATAATAGTTGAATAATAATAGTTGTCTAATAATAGTTGTCTAATAATAGTTGTCTAATAATAGTTGTCTAATAATAATTGAATAATAATAGTTGTCTAATAATAGTTGAATAATAATAATTGAATAATAATAGTTGTCTAATAATAGTTGTCTAATAATAATTGAATAATAATAGTTGTCTAATAATAGTTGTCTAATAATAATTGAATAATAATAGTTGAATAATAATAATTGAATAATAATAGTTGTCTAATAATAGTTGTCTAATAATAATTGAATAATAATAGTTGAATAATAATAGTTGTCTAATAATAGTTGAATAATAATAGTTGTCTAATAATAGTTGTCTAATAATAATTGAATAATAATAGTTGTCTAATAATAGTTGAATAATAATAGTTGAATAATAATAGTTGTCTAATAATAGTTGTCTAATAATTGAATAATAATAGTTGTCTAATAATAGTTGAATAATAATAGTTGAATAATAATAGTTGAATAATAATAGCTTAATAATAATAGTTGTCTAATAATAGTTGAATAATAATAGTTGTCTAATAATAGTTGAATAATAATAGTTGAATAATAATAGTTGTCTAATAATAGTTGTCTAATAATAGTTGAATAATAATAGTTGTCTAATAATAGTTGAATAATAATAGTTGAATAATAATAGTTGTCTAATAATAGTTGAATAATAATAGTTGAATAATAATAGTTGTCTAATAATAGTTGAATAATAATAGTTGTCTAATAATAGTTGAATAATAATAGTTGAATAAAAATAGTTGAATAATAATAGTTGAATAATAATAGTTGAATAATAATAGTTGTCTAATAATAGTTGAATAATAATAGTTGAATAAAAATAGTTGAATAATAATACTCTTGTTTAATCGTCTTTCAGTGATTGCATGGACCGTGTAACTATCATAACTATTATATAAGTATTTTATGTCCACTTTAGCTGCTTTAAATGGCATCAATAATGCTGGAATTTCCATAGCCATAACAATTGACTTATCACAAAATATTCACTTTATGTTCAATTTATAACCATAAAAAAACACTATTTGAGTCTAAGAGTGAGAGGATAGGTGGGAGGCTTGTCAAAGGATCGCTAACATACAGGAGAAGATCATCGGCGTACAATGAAACATGATGTGCCGCCCCATATCTTCCGATTCCCCTAAGTCCACCTTCTAATATTTGTGCAATAGAGAGTGGTTCAGTGGTGCTGTAGAAAAATGAATTACCAGAGTCTGGTTAAGAGAAAGTGTGACAAAGTTTAGTAAAAAGAACAAATACTTGCAGCAAGGAGAGCATCATCTGACTCGCATAAAGTCAGAGGAGACTCTGGGGAGGCAAGAGGAAAACAAAAGTTCTACATTTCTGTTGAAAGAATCCTCCTTCCTGAAGACCTTGGGTGGACACACAACTCCCAGGACTGGCATCAAAGCAACCTCACATAGTTGTCTCCACAAGAACCAGTGTGACTACGGGTCTGAAGAAGGACCAGATAAAGGTCATCTTACCCTCGTAGTGAACTTTTAACAGAGCATGTATATGAAGAGAATAAACCTTAAAAAGTGAATTAAAGCATGATGAGTGAAAATGTACAATGTAAAAAGTGTCATAAAATGTGAAATCTAGTAACATTCAATGAAGAAATGTATATAATGAAAGAAATAATGGGATAAATGAACCCTTAATGAAGTGAATATATGAAGCAATAAGGCATAATAAGTTACATTTCTTCCACAATGATAAGCGTGAACAGCCCTGGGGAGAGAGGATGCAGGGCTAGCCCCACATTTACCCTAGAAACACCACGAGGATCCAGAAAGAAGTGAAGCTAAGGACAGTCTATGATAGGAAGAGTGAATCCTTCACTATGAACCTCCTTCATATCCATGGAAACCAGCAGGACCTTCATGGTTCTTTTGAAACACAGCAAACGAAAGACCTGGTTTCTGGTTCTGGTTGCGAGCCCCAGAGTTTCTGTCCTACGGTGATGAGACAGAGGTCTTTGTATCAGCAGAGTCTCTGCTTTCATGTGACTCCTGGTTTGTGTGGACAAATTAGCAGAAAGTAGACAGTACAGTTCTCAGGATTTTTTATGTTCCCATATCATTGTTTGGGGGTTAAACTGTGTTTGGTCCGGACACCAGTGGTTGTTAGAGTCTTTTAGCTGAGTTTATCCCCGTCAGAGGTTAATAAAACCTTCAGCTTGAGTACTGGTTTATAGGTGCATGAATAAGGTGATATAAATTAAATTTCTATTTAAAGAACCTTACCATTGTCATGCCTACACCCGCCTCTCGGGTACGCTCCACTTCTCCTGAGTACTAACCACTGGTTCCTGCACTACATTACCCAGAATCCCTCTGTTCCAGCCATCTTGGATCTCACCTGCTTCCCATCATCATCATCATCATCAGTCTGCACCTGGTTGTCTCCCTATAGAAACTCCCCGTCCAGACTGATGCTTGTGTTGTTTGTCTGTGTTCCCCAGACATCTGTGCTACAGGCTTCATTAAACACTTCGGCTTTGTACCTGCGCTTGTTTCCGGCTTCTCCCTCTGGCTCGCCTGACAAGCATGTAGTAATAAATATTTAAATCATAGATTTATTAATTAGATCTGAATGATCATGTTCAATATTTACTGTATGAAAGTCTTTTTTTTCAGTCCAGTTTCTTCTGGCATGCCTCAGTCCTGGAGTGGTCCTCGCTCTGGCATGTACAGCACCAAGATGATCAGGACTTTCCAACGATACAACACCAACTAACAATAATAATAATAATAATCAACCAAACACAAGGATCCCAAATATTACAGCTGAAATCATTTGGTCCAAAACTTAATTAAATATACAGAGTGATTTTACATTAGACATATTTGAATATAGGAGGAAAAACTGGTGCACAAGTTTATATTGTTTTGGGTGCTTGGGTTTGTGGATGAGCACCAGGAGAGGGCGCTGTAGAAGTGCTGCTACAGTGAGTGAGGTGTGACTGTGAACGAGGCCATACCTCAAATTCTGGTATCAATCCAATACCAAGTAAATCCAGGGCAAGAATTGCTGATACCACCACTGATATCCATCCTGTTTGCTTGAAATTTCACCATCATTTAATGATTTTGCATTTTATAATTGATCATTATTATAATTAAACACAATATAAAGATTACTGTCAAATAAAACATGTTTTATCAAGAAACTAAATGGCAGAACTTAAAATTTAAATTTAAGCTTTTTTTTTATTTGTAAACAAGATAAAATCAACAATGTCACGAAATAAGAAAATAAACTTATTAACTTTTCTTAAACTTTAGTTTGAGAAAAACAAAGTCAAGAGTGTAAATTAGCTAAACAAAAACAAACCCTACTACTGGTGGCTTCTATTATTATTATTATTCTATTAGTATTTGGCTTTTCCCCTAAAGTACTCTGTAAGTAGAATAACGATGTCACCACACTGGTATCAATCGATACCAATACTAGCCCTGGTATTGATAATATCTATATTTGGCTCGATCTGCCCATCCTACCTACAGCAAAGAGAAGAAGAAGAAGAAAGCTGGAAGCTTTGCTTGGCCTGAGTCTTTTCACTGCCCTGGATATGCACATTGAAGGTAACAAAGTCATTTCTACAACAAGCCCCAGACCCACAACCTGCAACCCTCACAACACAAAACCAGCTACACACTGACTGCTCCTCAGGCCCAGGTAAGGGAAGCTGGATGTGCAAAAGGATTTGTGCACAAAATTAAACTGAAACCACAACCAATTCTAGTGCAACAGAAGCTGAGGGAGGAGCTTAAAGATCTGCAGGACAAGAGCTCCTTGATCACATTGATGCATCTCCATGGGTTTCCACTCAGAGGAGAGGTGGAGGAAATGCCAAGCCTCGCCACACATGGACGAACTGCTCACTAACCTGCCAGAGGCCAGCTTCTGCAGATCATCAGATGCTTCTACACCCAGATATCTGTGACATTAATGCGTTTATTACAGCATTTAAAAAAATGATGTCCACCGTACTAGCTGGCCTTCCAGTTGTATGATCCTACCTTGATGATTTGCTATGGCACCACCCAGCAGGTGCCAACCTGTGCGTGTGCCAGCCTACGGAGAGAACTGCATGCCTTGAATGAAGCGGGACTCATACTGAATATGAGTGAATGTAAGTTCAATCAGCATCTTAGTCTTTCCCTAGAACACACCACATCCAAAGATGGACTCTAACCCAACAAAGACTGAGTCAATGCAATGGGTCATGCACCTGCCCCACATCATACGTGCTCCTTGAGGTCATGTCTTGGTCTTGCTTCTTTCCAGGCTTCCACTTCCTGCTACAGGAGCGGTTCCAGACATGGTTGCTGCTGTGTTTCACAGTTTCAGAGTGTCCTGATGTAGCATTTGCTCCTTCCGTCGTAACTGATGTAGTTATCCCGTTTCTGACCACTGTTTTCAGCCACGAAGGAAACCCTTCCTACTTAGTCTCAGACAATGGATCCCATACCTTTACCACTTCTTCTGAGGGAGAGAGAAGTAAAGCACCTGCACTCAGGTGTATCCTATCCAAGAGCTAACGAAGCCATGGAGAGGTCCAGCAGGGGCCTTGAAGAGCTCAGGAGTAATGAATGAGAGCCTAAAATATTTAAAGATAGCCAGTTTTAACCACTTTTTCATTTTTACACATGGTCGACTTATGTTGAATGCTTTACGTTTGCTCCTCCACACATCTCTGTAATATAATTACGTCTCATTTGACCTCTTTTCAGCCGGAAGCTGCTTTCTTTATCCATGTGGTGGCAAAGCTGAGCTTCCAGCTCTTCCTTACAGGCAGGCAGGCGTCTTACACCCCGAACGCCATAAAAGTCGGGACGCTGTGTGAAACGTTAATGTTGGAACAGATTTCTTAAAATATTCGCTTATTTTGACATTCTGATGGATCTGCATAATTTCTAATAGATATTCATGTTCAGTCTGAAATGTTTTTCCTTTGTGCCATCTTCATTTATTCTTCGCCAGTTACACACACACACAGATATTTACAGTCTCACAAATGTTCCCTTTACTACTCCAAAAGTGTCCAGCTAGACCAGAGGTGTCAAACATGCGGCCCAGGGGCCAAAACCGGCCCATCAGAGGATCCACGGCATGAATTTGGTAAATGTGAAAATGACATTAACTACAATTTTTTAACAGTAATTCCTCATTAGTCTACGTGAGGTTTCATTTTTTGTGTTGAAATATAAATAATTACCAAGGCGGGGGGTCACTTGTTCTTACTCTACAGAACAGACTTTGTGTGATGAGGATTATTACATGTAGAAATATACACGTACGTACATTTAAAATAACTTCTAGATCTCGAAATGACTAATCATGATGTGAAATACGGGATTTCCAGTTCCAGACCCCTGTGCTTAAATATTTGGTGATTTGTACCGAATCAAACGTGTAAATGACCAACATCACTTCCTTAGAAAGGTGAAAAGTAAATGTTTTGATGAAACACTTCTTTAACTAAAGCAAAGGGAAGTGGTAGTCATTATTTACCTGTTCTGGCCGGCTGATTGTGGCCCTGAACAAGACCTTGTGGCATGTTGTGATACTTAAAATGCCCCTTTTTCAGATGGTCTTCCTCTTTTTCTTGCAAACACCCAGCTTGCCTGACCTCTTATGTAGCACGTTCAGCTTTGCTGTAAACTCAATATTTAATCAACTTCTTTCTCATCAGCTTATAAAACCATCCATTCAGAAATAAAGCAGGCCTATTACAGATTTGCTTCATTTTTATTGTTATTACTGAAGTGTGTTTCTTTTATCAGATAACCCGTGTGGTTCTTTAACTTGCATGAATTAACTCGCTTCTAGCTGCTGATCCTCAGCTCTGAGCACAAAAAACAAAAACAAACAAAAAAAACAGCCACAACAGCAGAAAGCCTGAAATTTATTCATTTTAATTTAATTCAAAATAAATACTACCACAGCAATGCAAGTCCAATATTGAGATCTTGCTCTAATGTTTGGTAAGAAAAAAACAAAAGAAAAACAACTTAAACTCAAAACATTAAAAAAAGAGATTTAAGTTAATAATGCGTCCATCATCATTTTTCAGCGACTTTCAAAATGTGCCTTTTTCAAACATACAAGGTAACTCTGCTTAAAACACCAACATAAACAAACGTTACAGTAAAAAAGGAGGAAGCGAGGACTGGTGGGACAGATCGGCGTAGTTCTGGGTGGGACAGGAGTGGATTTAAAAAGTGTGGGGCCGTCCCCCGTCTCTTGAGCCTCGTCTCTGGTAGTTTGTATAAACTTTATTTATAATTTTTATCTACAAACAGACTGTGTGCAGCTATTTTTCCTCTCAATCGTGACAGAAAACAGTCTTTTCTGTGCTGCTGGATGTTTCAGTCGAACACTTTCTGCTCAGTAGCAATAACCTGCAGCATGAAAGGCAATCTGAAAACAGCTGGTAGCAGCCAGTCACGTTAAAGGCTTTTGGCCATTTTAAGTGTCAACAACAACAAAAAAAAATGCCTTGACAATAATATAATAAAGCTACGAAGTTGTTGGTCTATCACAAAAAAAAATCCATTGAAAACGTAGAAACTGCAGCTGAAACTATACACACACATTGGATTGCATTTCTGGGAAATAAAATATTTTTAAGACTTTTTTTTGAGGTTTTTATGATCGTTTGAGGAATTTCCTTGAAAATGTTTGAAATTTTATTTGACAGTGTACTGACATGAAATCATGAACTGATGTATGTAAATAAAGGTTTGGTACAACAGATATTTCAGATACAGGCTCTTATAACTGTAGCTGAAGAGAGAAATGAAATTAAAACTACGTCATCACATCTAGTTTTCTCTTTTTGACGAGCAAACTACACAAAAACAGCAAAAACTATTTTATTTCCAATAAATGCAGTCCTATTATTACGTTATAGGCTAGTTATTACATTTTTAAGGGCTCTTCTTACATTAGCACTAACCAGTCAGTGATGTAATAACCTATTACATTAGTGACTTTACCTTGAAGATGGCCAAAATGACAACATTACTGGCTGCTACACACCTCTACACCTCTCATCTCCCCAAACCTGTGAAGGAACCCTCACACATTTACCTATTTTACCAGGTTTAAATGACAAATCTGCAGGACATTACAGTTTCCCTTCAAACTGACCACGCTGAGGCCATGTCGTCAATATGTCCTCATTATGTCGTCATGATGTCATCATTATGTCCTCATTATGTCGTCAGTATGTCGTCATGTCGTCATTATGTCATCGTGATGTCCTCATGTCGTCATGATGTCCTCATGATGTCGTCATTATGTCCCCATGTCCTCGTCATGTCATCATGATGTCCTCATGTCGTCGTCATTATGTCCTCATGTCGTCATGATGTCCTCATTATGTCCTCATGTCGTCATTATGTCGTCATGATTTCATGTCGTCATTATGTCTGCATGATGTCCTCATGTCGTCATTATACCGTCATTATGTAGTCATGATGTCCTCATGTCGTCATTATGTCCTCATGATATCCTCATTATGTCGTCATTATGTCCTAATGATGTCCTCATGACGTCATTATGTCTGCATGATGTCCTCACGTCCTCATTATGTAGTCATTATGTCCTAATGATGTCCTCATGTTGTCATTATGTCATCATGATGTCCTCATTATGTCCTAATGATGTCCTCATGTTGTCATTATGTCATCATGATGTCCTCATGTCGTCATGATGTCCTCATGTCGTCATGTCTGCATGTCCTCATGTCGTCATTATGTCCTCATGATATCCTCATTATGTCCTAATGATGTCCTCATGACGTCATTATGTCTGCATGATGTCCTCATGTCATCATTATGTCCTCATGATATCTTCATTATGTCGTCATTATGTCCTAATGATGTCCTCATGTTGTCATTATGTCATCATGATGTCCTCATGTCGTCATGATGTCCTCATGATATCCTCATTATGCCGTCATTATGTCCTAATGATGTCCTCATGTTGTCATTATGTCATCATGATGTCCTCACGTCGTCATTATGTCTGGGTTTGTCAACTTTTGACTCATTTTAGGGAAATAAACACACAGATAAAAAGACTCCGGGTTATAGCAGCATTTCAACCATCTTTTAGGAAGATGAAATTCACAGGAAATATGAGGATGCACAAACAGGAAGTAACACAATAAAACTAAAACACAAATGAAAAAAAGCCACGGCCTCAGTCGGATGATAGTTGTGAAAAACGCCACATCTGGTTAGTTTGAGGTCTGCAGCTGATCATTACGGACGACGATGAAGAAACGTCGGTGTTTGCACGCTATCACCCCACGTCCCACATACATGCAGTAATCCAGACATACTTGAAGCCACGCTCGTCTGTAAACATCCACTAATCCTTCTTCTACAAGAGACAGAAAAGAGGAGGAAGAGGAGGAGAGAACAGAGGAAGTCCTTCCAGAGTCTGATGGTTGTTGTGCTCTGTGGTGCCTGAGTGAGTTTAGCTTTTCAGAAAAACAAGGAATTTTAAATGAAATGAACGTGTTCAAATAAAAACACAGTACAGTGGTCAAACAGCAGCGATGAAAGAAATAATACACACTCATCAATTCTCATTTTCTGCTTTTTTTTTTAATCTTTCTTTTTTTTAAATTGCCACAGGATTGGCAAATGTGCACTGCCATGGCAAACAATGAGGAAGATTCATTTTTTGTTTTGTCATTTGAAATGAGTGAACCACGAGCCATGCACTTATTCTCAACTACGACCCATAACAACCGAAGACCCGCCCACCCCAAAGAGAGAAAACAACAAACCAAACACCCTGTCGGTACGATACGAAATGTCTGCACATGTAAGGCAACATTTTTGGTTTCTTGTTCCCTAAAACGACTTTTCCAAACCAAGTGCAAAAAAGTCAAAAGAAGACGAAAACGGGTACAAACAAACAAACAAAAAACGGTTAACGCAACCAGCGTCAACAACTTAACACTGACAGAGAAAATAAATAACAAAAACATTGCCTTCTGCAGTAGATAGCGCTGAAAATGTGGGAGACTTTTTTTAGTGTGGGGAGACCAGCTGGAGTCTGTCCCACTGTGCAAAACCTCTGAAGTCCCTAAAAAGACCTCCACCCGTCTGCGAGGTAGCAGACGAGGAGAAAAAGAAGGGAGAATGTTTTTTTTCCTTTTTGACTTTTTCCTTCCCGAGAATGGCTACGTGTTTTCCTCAAAATGGCCACGAATGGGGCGAAGCAGCCGGAGAGCTCACTCCCGTCCGCTGGCTGAGTAGGAGAACTGTGGGAAATGAGGCCGTCGCTCGTTGTCTGCTGCGTCCATCCCGTCCTCGTCATCTGTCCACACACACACACACACACAGATTTTTCTGTTACACGCGTATAGGCTTGTTTCAACGCAGACAGAATGCTAACATGCTAACATGCTGCTGCGTCTTGGTTTGGTCACTAAAACAACAGACTTGTTCCGTGGGTTGAACTTCGTTCTGAGACACTTGTTTCTGATCTCACTGCTGAATCTGATGTGATTAAAAACCTTCTGATCTGCAACAACATCGAAGCCATATCTGAATTTTTACTGTCACCATCATGCTAGTCTCAGCAATGGTACGAACCAGGTAAAAACCACATGAGCCCGTGATGACAGGTGACGGGAAAAAACAACAAAACCTTTAAACCTCGTTGTCTAAGTATGACAAGGTCACTATGGAGTCAAATTAGCCTCAATAACTGGTACAAACCCTGCAGACGCACGCTTGAATCCACATGAAAACACAGTTTAAACACAAATTTCACACATCACACAAAAAAAGAAGACGTGAGACATAAATTCAAACATAAATACATGAATACAAGTAAGTAAAAACAAAGAAAATAAAAAGAAATTTGGGACAACAGGTGTCGGGGGGTAAAGATGTAAAACTACACAGCAGCAGATTCAAAGCAGAGCTTCACACCTGCTCAGCAAAACAACCCGACCGTTTCCTGGATTAAAGTCAGAGGACCGTGACGACCAATCAAGAGGGCATAAAACTCGACTGACTCAACTTTTACTTCTAAAGCTCCTGAAATGGTGAAGGTGACCAAGACGCACAGCAGACCATGAACACAGAGGATGTTAGAGCAGCTATGACCAGTAAAACCACAGCAAGGCCGGATTAACTCCACCACACAAGCAGCGACTGAACATGAGGTGAAGACAGGATTTATGGCCATCCTTACACTTTTCTGGTGGAGTGATGGTGATGGTCTGTGCTGTGAACTCTTCATCGAAGTAGCGCGTGTCGGTCTCCGAGCTGACCTGCGGCTGGAAGGGCGGGACCAGCTGGGACAGACAGGAAGCAGGTCGGTGAGTTCCAGGCCCAGAAACAGCTTGAAAGGGCTTTTTATGCTCTAGATCCCTGCTTTCAGATCATTGTAAAAATACACAGCCTACATTTAAAGTCAAAATGAACCATTAATGAAGAGAAAAATCTTTGAAATTTGCACCTTAATTTTTTTAACACATTAACTCATTAATGTCACATTAAAATCTGAATTTGACATCATCTCTGTGAAAGAAGCTGACCTGGGGCATGCGAGTATCTTGTCTCAGTGGTAAATCACCTTATTTATGATGGTTCTGACAGTGGTCCGGCCTTAAATCAGAGGATGCTGCAAGATGACCATGTCGTTGATGTTACCTTATTCATGTTCAGGAGGTCCTCGGGGACCCTGCGTGTTTTACAGGTGTCCATAACACACCCAACTCCAATCAACGGCTCATTCACATTTAGCAGTTCGGTTAATCCGACTCTGGCGTGCTGGAGCTGGAACCATCTAAAACCCTGAGCCAGGGGGTCCTGAGGACCAGGACTGAGGAACACAGATTTAATTAATGGCTCGTCCTTTCTGATGATACATGGTCACACGTTCATAACTTTCCTCCACCCCCGTGTGCACATGCAGGTGAGCACACTCCCCGATTGGGGTGCTGTTCGGCTCAACTGGCTGAGCAGCCCCCCCATGTACAGATCCGAACCCCGCTCTCTGACCCCTTTCCTGTGAAGCTACTGTTAAAAATAAAGGCCACTAGAGCCCAAAAAGCACAATCAAGTTATTAAATCGTGATTTTCTTCCTTTTAACGCAAAACCTCTGCTCACTGGAGATCCTGTGCTGCGCCTGGATGAAGATGAGGCCTGGATGAAGATGAGGCCATTTAGTTTTTTGTTTTAGCGACTACAACCCAGACAAATTCTGAAACCCTCCGATGAGATCATCCAGCAGCAAATCCTGCTCTCACCTTCTTGTCATAGATGTCCTGCCAGTCGACTGTGCCAAAGAAATTGTGCCGCATGATCTCCTTCGCATCATCCGGTCCGCCGCCCAACCTGTCAGAAACACACAGAAGAAGATCTTAAAACCAGCATCAAATGTCTCCTCATAAAGTCTCCAGATCCCAAAATAGCTCGGGGGAACGAGTTGACTCAGAAGCTTCAGTTTTTACCAGCTTCCTTATCAGAGACAGAAAATACATCAAGGATGAGACAACATGGTGCCAACTTCGTCCTGAACAACACAGTCCTGTTCAAACCTGTCCTGGATCACATGGCCTGGATCTAAATCTGGTTTTATATTATATACCGAGTCAAAAAAAAATATATGTAATATTATATTAAGCTGTTTGGTAACTCACCAGATCCAGAATATCAACATTATGTGGGTCAAACGTAGTCGGGTTATGATGACATCTACCGTGATGTCATGTTGCCATCGACTCGTCATCCGATGGCTTAAAGCTTTAAAACCATCCCTATCTCTAAATAGTAAAGAATCCTTCAAAAATTCCTGGATCCCGACGATGATCCGGACCACCCGTTTCTTTATTCCTGAAAATTTAATTAAAATCTGTGTGTGTGTGTGTGTGTACCGTTTATTGGGGTCCTTGATTAGCAGCCCTGACAGCAGCGACTTGGCGTCAGCCGACAGCGTTCGTGGGAACTTGATCTCTTCCATGAGGATGAGCTCAAACAGCTTCTCGTGGTCCTGGTTGTAGAACGGCAGGCGGCCACACATCATCTCATACGTCACCACGCCCAAACCCCACCAGTCTACTGCCCGCCCGTAGTCATTGTCCTCCAGCACCTGATAACACACAAGTCAGGCACTTTACCCACCGAGACCTGGATTTGATGAAGTTCCCTCTAAAGGAGCTAAAACAGACCAATATGAAGAAGCTTATCACCAAAATATACCACAAGCGCTCAGAGTGGATGCAGCTTTCATGGCTTATGTCACCAACACGTGAGCTACAACATGAAAATGTTGGTCCTCTGACCTCAGGAGCCAGGTACTCCGGTGTTCCACAGAAGGTCTTCATGGTGGCAGTGTCAGTGATGCCTTCTTTACAGAGGCCAAAATCAGTGATCTTAATGTGGCCGTCTTTGTCCAACATGAGGTTCTCCAGCTGTCGGGGAGGTCAAAAGAAAGTAGTTTGGTTTGTCCAGCTGAACGTGTTTCACTACAAAAAGCGTGTGGTGCGTCAGACGAGGATGAGCAGCTTACCTTCAGGTCTCGGTAGACGATCTTGGCAGAATGCAGGTAGTCTAAAGCAGAAACGATCTCGGCGCCGTAGAAACGAGTGCGGTCTTCTGAAAACACTCGCTCTCTTGACAGGTGGAAAAACAGCTGCACACAGAAACAGTTCACACACTAAACGCCCTTCATCCACATTCACACAGTTTTAAAGAGTCTTCCTAGTTTTATTTGTTCCCATTCAATCTAATGAATTTAATTTCAAATCTGCTTTACTTTAGCGTGACTTAATTTAGCGTGTCAGAATTTCTAAAAGGCCGGTTTGTAAAAAGCTTCCTAGCGAAGGAAACCAGAGGATCAGCCCCTCCATCCTGACAACACAAGTGGTGGGAAACAGAGAAGACCACGTTCCAGCTAAGCTAGACTGAAGGAGGGCGGCTACGAGCCTCGGCCACAAAATCTGGAGTTTGCAGATAAAAGCTGGCGGCCACCGTTCACCGTGTGCCAGCACTAGCAAACAATCCAGAATCCACGCAGCCTACATCATACGGAGGAGCTGGTGGGGTGAAGGAAGGAGCAGCTACAGTTTGCTAACGGCAGACATGGAGTGAGGGGACGTTAAAGAGGAAACCAAGGAGACAAAAACACCAACAAATACGTAACATAATAAAATAAATAAAGTTTAAGAAGAGGCTCAAGACTCACCTTTTAGCTTTTACCAGAAGTTTTCATTTTTTATTTGTACTTTAGCCTTTTACTTTATTTATTTATTTACTTTTATCTGTTCTTTTTGCTTTTCGGGGCTTGTTTTGACATGTTAAACCTCCACACCGGGGCCTTGCCTGCTGGGTCTGGGAGGTCCCTACAGCTGGGGTTAGGACTCTGGCCCGCCCTGGTTTGGTCGGGTTCTGTGGTGGCGTCCTCTGTGGCCATGGGGGGGCTGGCTCCTGGTGTGGACGGATCCTCAACGTTTCGTTTCCTCACCGCAGCTTTTATTTTACACCCACATTCAGTCAAGGGACAGAAATGAACGATTGGAGTTCATGTCTGTGTCAAACAGGGCGGGAGTGTGTGTGTGTGTGTGTGTGTGATTAGGATCAGCTGTTTAAAGTTGCTATATTTTGATGTGTAAAGACTTATTTTATTTTAACATGTATAAATTGTTTTTATTATGTGAAGCACTTTGTGTTGCTCTTTGCCTGAAATAAATATAATTTATAAATAAAGTGATTTGATAAAGAGACAGAATATTTGTTAAAGCCGTGCTTTACGTGGACAGATATGTAAACTGGCTCAGAATGAAGTTCTCAGAATAAAAAAGGTGTGAAGAATGTCTCTGTTATTACAGGTTATCTGGAGATCATGGACTTTAGTACAATCTGCTTTATTACTCAGGGAGGAGAACAAACTTCCTGGTGCCTTAAAAACACAAGGAACCAGTGGCGTAAACATTGATGCACAGGTATTGTAGGTGTTTCAATTTAAATTACCAATTTCTAATCATTAGATTTAAAAAATCATTAATACCCTAATGTCTAAATTTATTAAGATTTAGCAAAAAATAAAAATGGATATGATAAAAAGAAAAAACAAATACTAGAAAAAGAACAGAAAATAAAACAGAAACAAATATTAGATAATAAAAATAAATTTAAAATTATATATATTCACACACATACAGACGTGGATAGAATTGTTGGTTCCCTTCGGTTAATAAAAGAAAAACTCACAAACAGAAATAACTTGAATCTGACAAAAGTTATAATAAATAAAAATTCTATGAAATTTAATGAAAGTCAGACGTTGCTTTTCAACCATCAACAGAATTATTTAAAAAAAAAAAACTCATGAAACAGGCCTGGACTAAAATGATGGAACCCTTAGAAAAGACTGAAAATAATGTGACCAAAGGGACGTGTTAATCCAGGTGTGTCCACTAATTAGCATCACAGGTGTCTACAAGCTTGTAACCAGTCAGTGGGTCTATATATAAGCTACAGGTAGTCACTGTGCTGTTTGGTGACATGGTGGGTACCACACTCAACATGGACCAGAGGAAGCAAAGGAAAGACTTGTCTCAGGAGGTTAGAAAGAAAATTATAGACAGCATGTTAAAGGTAAAGTCTATAAGACCATCTCCAAGCAGCTTGATGTTCCTGTGGCTACAGCTGCACATATTATTCAGAAATGTAAGATCCATGGGACTGTAGCCAACCTCCCTGGACGTGGCCGCAGGAGGAAAACCGATGACAAACCAAAGAGACGGATAATACGAACGGTAACAAAAGAGCCCAGAAAAACTTCTAAAGAGATTAAAGGTGAACTTCAAGCTGAAGGAACATCAGTGTCAGATCGCACCATCCGTCGTCGTTTGAGCCAAAGTGGACTTAATGGGAGACGACCAAGGAGGAACCATTGTTAAAAACAAACCATAACAAAGACAAACTACATGCTGACAAGCCACAAAGCTTCTGGGAGAATGTCCTATGGACAGATGAGACACAAATGGAACTTTTTGCCATCAGCTCTATGTTTCCAGACGGAAAAATGAAGCATATGAAGAAAGAACACCGTCCCTACTGTGGAACATGGAGGAGGTTCTGTTATGTTCTGGGCTGCTTTGCTGCATCTGGTACAGGGTGTCTGGAATCTGTGCAGGTACAATGAAATCTCAAGACTATCAAGGAATTCTAGAGAGAAATGTGCTGCCAGTGCTTGGTCTCGGTCGCAGGTCACGGGTCTTACAACTCCATTCTCTGTGGGGAACTACATCTCCGCCCCCCTAAAACATTGCCTTTAACTTCGATGCCACCGCTGACCAACACCCTTAGAATCCAGTCCATCACAGGCAAGAACCTTTCTCAGTGCACCAACCAGCTCCAGATCCCGCCATTATCCCTTAGTGTAGGATGTTTACATCAAGAAAAGATTAGATTAGATTAGATTCAAATTTATTGTCATCACACATGTACAGGTACATGGCAACGAAATGCAGTTTAACATCTAACCAGAAGTGCAAAAACAGCAAGAGCAGATATAATGAATTAAGTATGTACATGGTATGTTATGCGAATATTTACAGTGATTTACAGATGCAACAAAAGCAGCAAGTACAGATATAAGAAATTAAATATGTACAAGGTATGTTATGAGAATATCTTAGTGATTTATAGAATGGACTATGAACATATTATCCAGATTAATATATAGCTTTAAATATAGTCAACTATTAACAAACTATGAACATAATTTACAGGATGAAATATGCAGATGATAAATTATGCTATATAAAGCTACAGGTGGAATGACATGAAATATTGCAATAATATAGACAGTAGCTACCTAGGATTGCTAAAAACTAGTGAAATGCGTGAGTGCAGGATAATCAAGTGGTACAGTGGTGGCGGAGTACAGTTTATGGTCTAAGGAGGAATGGGGGGTGGGCAGTGAAGTTGTGTGTCGGGGTCAGCAAGAATTCAGTAAGGACACAGGAGAAGCTATTCCTCAGTCTGCAGGTCCTTGTCTGGAAACTCCTGAAGCGCTTGCCCGAGGGCAGTAAGGAAAACAGTTTATGGGCAGGGTGGGAAGAGTCCTTGCGGGCTCGGTTCAGACAGCGTTTCTTCTGGATGTCCTCGATGGCTGGAAGTGGAGTTCCTGCGTTGTGTTGGGCAGTTTTCACCTCCCGCTGCAGTGCCTTGAGCTCCGCGATCGAGCAGCTTCCAAACCAGACTGTGACACAGTTTGTTAGGATGCTTTCAATCACACAGCGGTGAAAGTTCACCAGGATGTCTGAAGACAGGTGGTTCTTCCTTAGTGATCTCATGAAGAACAGGCGCTGGTGAGGTTTTTTGACCAGACTGGAGGTGTTGGTGGTCCAGGACAGGTCCTCTGAGATGTGGGTGCCCAGGAACTTGAAGCTGGAGACACACTCTACAGCCTTCCCGTTGATCCAGATGGGGTCGTGTGTGCCTCCTTCCTGAAGTCCACAATGAGCTCCTTGGTCTTGCTGGTGTTGAGGAGCAGGTTATTTGCAGTGTACCACGTGGCCAGGTGCTGCACCTCTTCTCTGTGGGCGGTCTCATCGTTGTTCCTGATGAGACCAATCACCGTGGCGTCGTCCGCAAACTTGATGATGGCGTTGGATCCATGCACAGGTCTGCAGTCGTGGGTTATGAGGGAGAAGAGGAATGGGCTCAGCACACAGCCCTGTGGCACCCCGGTGTTGAGGGTGATAGTGGTGGAGCAGGTGTGGCCTGGCCTAAAGTGCTGTGGTCTGTTGGTCAGGAAGTCCATAATCCAATTGCAAATTGATGTGATCTCCAAGTTTAGTGATTAACTTGGAGGGAATACCGGTGTTGAATACTGACCTGAAGTCTGCAAACAGCAATCGTGCATATGTGTTGCTGTTGTCCAGGTGTGTGAGCACAGAGTGCAGCGCTATGGAAACTGCATCATCAATGCTCCTGTTGCTGCGGTAGGCAAACTGGTGTGGATCCAGTGTGGGTGGAAGGGAGTTCTTCAGGTGTGCCAGGACCAATTTCCTGCAATTTCCTTAGGCGTCAAAGCTACCGAGTCTCACGTTCAGATGTTAAACTGCATATTGACCTCCCAGTGGAGGTCATACTGTATGACCAGCAATATGGTTTTAGAACAAATAGGACAACTGCTCATGCATTAATAGATTTCACTGAAGAAATAACAACGGCCATAGAAAATAAAGAATATGCTGTAGGGATTTTTTTAGACTTACAGAAAGCATTTGATACTGTGAATCATGAACTGTTAATGGAAAAATTGCATGGATATGGAATTAGAGGGATAGCATATAATTGGATCAATAGCTACTTAAAAAATAGAAAACAATATGTTCAATTACATGAAGCTAAGTCTAGTGTACAAAGTGTAATAAGTGGGGTGCCCCAGGGGTCAGTTTTGGGGCCATTTCTGTTCATTTTGTACATAAATAATATATGTGAATTGACAACAAACATGAAAATCATTTTATTTGCAGATGATGCAAATTTAGTTTGCTGTGGGGAAAATCTGCAGCAACTCCTGGATATCGTCGAAAAAGAACTCACTAAGTTGAAGAAATGGTTTGATGAAAATAAACTAACCTTGAATGTAAGTAAAACTAAATTTATGATCTTTGGGAATCGCCGAATAGACACAAACAAACAACTATTGATAGAAAATACTAAAATAGAAAGAGTAACTGAGATAAAATTTCTTGGGGTAATAATAGATGATAAAATAAACTGGAAATCGCATATAAATTATATAAAATCCAAAATTTCCAAATCAATTGCAGTTTTATACAGGGTCAAGCACCTCCTAAATCAAGCATCACTTTTCACTTTGTATTGTTCCTTCATACTACCATATATGACCTATTGTGTGGAAGTTTGGGGAAACACTTATAAAACAAACACTGATCCAATATACATTCTACAGAAAAAAGCAATAAGGATCGTTTGCAATGCAGAGTTTAGACAACCAACCAATCAACTCTTTGTTAAACTGAACGCACTTAAGTTTAAAGACCTTGTTGACTTTAAAACAGCACAACTAATGTATGGTGTAATTCATCGGAAGGTTCCTGACGGTATCCAGGGGTTGTTTCAGATTAGGGAAAGTAGATACGGTCTGCGAGGAATGTGTATTTTTAAAAAACAACCAGTAAGAACAAACATAAAACTACATAGCCCTGTAATCCGGGGAGTCAATTTGTGGAATAAATTGAACAATAAAATGAAACTATGTGAAACAATAAATATATTTAAGAAACTATTCAAAACCGATAAATTTTGTATATATAGGACGGAAATATAATTAGGCCCGAGCACCGAAGGCGGTGCGAAGGCCTATTGTAATTGCTCCGTTTCTTCCTTATTCTTCTTCTTCTTGTCAAAAGTAAATTGCATTTTAGGGGACCTGAACATGCACGAAAACGCGCCTAATTTTGCGTACCCCCCCAAGGGAATGTGTAAATTTACGTATTTTGTGGTGCTTGGGACGGTTCGGGCAAAATTGAATGAGAGCGCCACCTATTTATGATGCCCCGCCACTGCACCTCATCAATCTTTATGAAAATCGCTACATGTATTCCAAATGTTTGGGCGAACAAAAAATCCTCTTGGAATAACAGCCTAAAACCAACAGGAAGTCGGCCATTTTTGGTCAAAGTCGCCATTTTGGCGTTTTACTGACATTTTCAAAATCTATCTCCTCCCAGAGATTTCTTCGTACCGCTACCAAAATAGCTCAGGATGTCCAGAAGACATGTCTCTTTAAAAGTTATTGAAAGTTTTCTAATAGGAGAAAGGGCATGGAGGGGGTGGGGCCTCAAAGTTTGACGTCTCGCCGTGAAGAACGAAAGTGATATAACTTCCACATAAAACAATGTATCTGAACCAAAATGGCCATGTATGATGCCAGTCCCATCCTGAACACATCTACATGTCAATATTTGGGTTATGAATTGGCCACGCCCCCTGGCGACAGGAAGTCATGGTTTTTACTTGGAGACCGACTTATCTGAAGTTTTGGACACAACCAGGTCCAAACTGGGTCAGACAGCAGAAAACAAGTTGGTGATGATATCCAGTGAAAACTGTTGCTCTACGCTGCACGGCGAGACTGTGGCGCCATGGCGAACTTCGATAAGACGCCATGACATCATAAATCACTATAAATCCCTCAATTCTGATCCAATCCCCATCAGACTTGCAGGGATTAATCAGGGTCCGGCCCTGAACAGATTCATATCACCAATTCTGGTCTAGCCCTAAGCCCCGCCCACTTTCAACAGGAAGTGCTTTTTTTCAGACGCCGGGGTCCATCTCCTCAGGAATGACACTTACACACTTGAAACTGCTTCAGAACAGGTCAAACCCTTTCATGATACCACAATAAAAATCTCAAATTCCTTCGCCAAACGTAACCATGGCGAATAGTGGCCCGACGCCATCAAACAGGAAGTACTTCTGACTGAACCATTGTACTGCTTATCTCCACCAAACTTGGCAAGGAGGAGCGCGGACAGGTCGGGAACTCAGCCACATTGACATATGCTGCAAAAATTTGAAATCCGGCTGTATAGCGCCCCCTACAAATATTTAATTGATCATAACTGCCCACTACATTGACCGATATGGCTGAAATCCAGTATATTGATAGAACTTGGGAGGATGTACAATAAAGCCTCTTGGACCTATATGATAACTTCAACAGGAAGTCGGCCATTTTGAAAAAAGTGTCATTTTTGGGGTCATTTTTGCATGTTTCTTTGCCTTGCATTTGAACGAACTCCTCCTACAGATTTTAGCGTATTTACCTCAAACTCAGTCTGAACACTCCAGAGGCATGTGTGGTTAAAAGTTATTGAAAATTTTCTAATAGGAGGTGGCGTTCAGCAGCGGCGCCTCATCATCAAGCACTGAATCCAATATTTGTGAAATACAACACTCATTTTGTACCAAACTTCCCATGTTTCACTTCAGTTCCATGCCGACCACATCTACAAGTCCTGATGTTGTCATCTGGACTTTGCTCAACGCTGCATGGTGAGACCGTGGCGCCATGACAAGGTTGGATAAGACACCATGACATCATTAATGAGTATAAATCCCTCAATTTTCATCCAATCAGTATCACACTTACAGGGATTATTCAGGGTCTGCTCCTTAACAGATACATGTAACTACTTCTGGTCTTAGCCTAAGCCCCGCCTACTTGAAACAGGAAGTGCATTTTTCCTGCAGCGGGGTCACTCTCGTGAGGGATTAACCTCAGACACTCAAAAGTGCTTGGGATCAGGTCAAACCCTTTCATGATATTACAGAAAAAAAAGCTCAAGTTTGTTCCTCAAGCAAAACATGGCGAATGGCGTCCACCGCCATGAAACAGGAAGTACTTGTAACTGACCCAATGTACTCCTAATCTCCACCAAACTCGGCAGGAAGGACAGTGGTCAGACCTGGAACTGATTCAAATACACATATGCTGGTTATGTGGCTCTATAGCGCCCCCTGTAAATATTTAATCTATCAGCTCCAACCACTGCTTTGAACGACATGATGAAATGTGGCATATTTATGTAACATGCCAGGACAAACAAAAAAGTCTCTTCATGTCCTGATGTTCTCAACACCATAGCCCGGCCCCCTGGGAACAGGGAGTCCCATAATTTTAATAATTTATCCTCTGTATAACTAATTCAAACTCATTAATATCATCCTTCATGAACTTATTGTTGAAACTATCACTGACTTCTTACAGCAGCATGATTAAAATGGATTCCTGTGATGGTTTAAATCATTCGCCATTATACAGGAAGTGGCACAAACCCTGCTGTCAGTTGACCAATTGAGCTAATATTTTCCTGTTCTCAATAGAGTTCCAACCTGAACATGGTTCTACATTAAAACAACTTTACCACCACCTAGTGGCCACGTGGAATTTTCCTCTTGATGAAATCATGCTCCAGTTTGTGGGAATTCAACACAGGTTGTAAGAAATAAGGTCATGAATGGTTCAGATGTCATCACTGGACAGGCTGAGTTGCAAGTTGATCCTCTCATGCCGACAATCGCCTCTTGATGGAGATAAACTCTGGAAGAATGGGTATATGGCTGTGGGCGAGAGCGGCCGCACTGCTGGAGGGAGGTTGCAGGGTGATGGGGCGGTGCAATAGGCCGAAGCGGCGCCAGAGGTGCGAGGGCCTCCAACGCTGCTTGCAGCTTTAATGATTTAATTGTATCTTTGTTACTACCTTGTTTCTGTGGAAAATGCTGTGCTTGTTATAAATTGACAGCCGATAGTATATTTGTTTTATTATTATTATGTTTATTTTTGTTTTTGGGAGCAGGCCCTGAAAAGTTTTTTTTACTTCTGCCTGCTCCTTTTTTTTTCGGACCACAAAGGTAATCAGGCAAGCAATTCAAATTGTAGAAAGAGGGGAAAAGGGACAAAGATGGGGACTGGAAGATTTTGCTTGCTTGTTTTCTTGTTCTTCTTGATTTGTCATGTATTTTATTTTATCTTTTAGAAGAGAATCTTTTTTTATAACTTTGTTCGAAAAAAATAAATAAATGAATAAAAAAAAAAAAAAAAAAAAAAAATAAAAAAAAATGGTTAATTGTCAAAATACCTGTTTTTCACATTGTGTAGACTTCCAGAATTGGTTATGGACAGATGGACCCAATATAGACGTGACCTGCATGTCCATCAGACGTCAAATGTTTAGTGGGTACACTGAAGGAGCAAAACAACATAATGTTGTTCCTTGGCATTTTAAACCACTGGTGTTCAGATGGCCATACCTGTGAACCAGTTGGAAAAACACAACCATCAGGAGTGCAGACAGAGTTAATTCCAGGTACATCACTCAGGTTTAGGTTTTATGTTAAGGCAACAGGTGAGTCGACCTGTCCTCAGCAAAATGAAATATTAATGAATAAATGAAAAATATGGCAGACATCAGAGGAAGAGAGAGAGTGAATATGCACTGCTCAAAAAAAATAAATGAATAAATAAAAATAAATAAAGGGACCACTTAAACAACACAGTGTACCTCTAAGTCAATCACACGTGTGTCAAATCAAACTGTCCACTTAGGAAGCAACACTGACTGACAATCAGTTCCACATGTTGTGTAAAAGGAACAGACAACAGGTGGAAATTATCGGCAATTAGCAAGACACCCCAATAAAGGAGGTTCTGCAGGTGGTGACCACAGACAACTTCTCAGTTCTGCTTTCTGGATGATGTTTTGGTGACTTTTAAAAGCTGGCAGTGCTTTCACTCTAGTGGTAGCATGAGACGGAGTCTACAACCCACACATGTGGCTCAGGTAGTGCAGCTCATCCGGGATGGCTCATCAATGCGAGCTGTGGCCAGAAGGTTTGCTGTGTCTGTCAGCGTCGTGTCCAGAGCATGGAGGTGCTACCAGGAGACAGGCCAGTCCATCAGGAGACGTGGAGGAGGACGTAGGAGGCAACAACCCAGCAGCAGGAAGCTACCTCCACCTTTGTACAAGGAGGAACAGGAGGAGCACTGCCAGAGCCCTGCAACATGACCTCCAGCAGGACACAGATGTGCATGTGTAGCTCAAACGGTCAGAAACAGACTCCATGAGGGAGGTATGAGGACCGACGTCCACAGGTGGGGGCTGTGTTTACAGACCAACATCGTGCAGGACGTTTGGCTTTTACCAGAGAAAACACCAAGATTGGTAACTTGGCCACCGGCACCCTGTGTTCTTCACAGATGAAAGCAGGTTCACACTGAGCACATGTAACAGACGTGACAGAGTCTGGAGACGCCGTGGAGAACGTTCTGCTGCCTGAACGTCCTCCAGCATGACCGGTTTGGCAGTGGGTCAGTAATGGTGGGGGGTGGCATTTATTTGGGGGGCCGCACAGCCCTCCATGTGCTCGCCAGAGGTAGCCTGACTGCCATTAGGTACCGAGATGAGATCCTCAGACCCCTTGTGAGACCACATGCTGGTGCGGTTGGTCCTGGGTTCCTCCTAATGCAAGACAATGCTAGACCTCATGTGGCTGGAGTGTGTCAGCAGTTCCTTCCAGACGAAGCATCGATGCTATGGACTGGCCGCCCGTTCCCCAGACCTGAATCCAACTGAGCACATCTGGGACATCATGTCTCCATCCACCAACGCCATGTTGACCACAGACTGTCCAGGAGCTGGCGGATGCTTTAGTCCAGGTCTGGGAGGAGATCCCTCAGGAGACCATCCACCACGTCATCAGGAGCATGTCCAGGTGTTGTAGGGAGGTCCTACAGGCACGTGGAGGCCACACACACACACACTACTGAGCCTCATTTTGACTTGTTTTAAGGACATTATATCAAAGCTGGATCAGCTGTAGTGTGTTTTTCCACTTTAGTTTTGAGTGTGACTCCAAATCCAGACCTCCATGGGTTTATAAATTTGATTTCCATTGATAATTTTTGTGTGATTTTGTTGTCAGCACATTCAATTATGTAAAGAACAAAGTGTTTAATAAGAAGATTTTTTGTTGTGTGTGTGTGTGTGTGTGTGTAAGGTGTGTCTAAGGTGGATAGTTGTGTTCTACAACAGGTTTTGCTTTTGTTACTGAGCAGTAAGCTGATGTATCAACACCTCCAGAGCCTGGTGCTGAGCCAAGCTGAAGAGCAGGATTAACCCTGTTCATAAGCTTTAGTGGGATTTAATCTTCTATCCTAAACAATAATGCACATTGAACCCTCAGTGGCTGACAGTCATTGCAACACAAGATAAAACCTTTATAAAAAAATGCTAGTTTAATTGTATGAAGTCAATACATATATGA
Organism: Melanotaenia boesemani; assembly: GCF_017639745.1. NCBI lineage: Eukaryota > Metazoa > Chordata > Actinopteri > Atheriniformes > Melanotaeniidae > Melanotaenia > Melanotaenia boesemani. Next base: position 1,361,121 of record NC_055685.1, read on the forward strand.
AGCCAGCAGGATCACAAGGACACATTTATGATTTGATGGAAAACTGCTCAGTTTCCTGCCACCAAGTTCCTGTAGGTTTACATTAAAGACTCACATGAAAATCCTGAATTGAATTGAATTTCTATACTTTTTAATTATCATTTTGCAGCATATGCAGACCAGTGTTTGATGTAGACCATTTATGTCAGATAGCAAACACAATTCAGCCATCCGCTGTGTTAATATCAGCTTTCTTAGTGACCACTAAACACCCTTATGTTTACTCGCACTCGTCCTTATAATTTAGCTTATAATTTTTATTTTATTTTGTATCCCACGCCTGAAATGAGATTTTTAACATCTTTTCAGAGATTTTGCTGTTCCAGCTTCAACTGTGTCCAGGTAAATGCTGCCGAACTGCCTATTGTAGATAAAAATAGGTGTTCTTGAGCATGATCCTTTCTCTGGCTTCTCCTGGCTTCAGATGCTACAGTGGCAATCACAAAACAAAATTGGCCACGAAGACCAGGCTTTAAATACAAAGATAATGTCTGATGGGAAGTTAAACTTGTTTGATTCTCTGTGGCACAATAGATTGAGATTACAGAGGTGACAAGTCAGGGTTTTTATGGTCAGAATTTGTCTTCAGGATGGTTTCCAATTTATCTGTCTAAAACAAGCAGATTCTTTTCCATTGGTTGGTGTAGCATCTTTACTCTCAATACTCTAAGGCAGAGGTCTCAAGCTCGTGGCCCGCGGGTCAATTGTGGCCCGCAGGTTGATATCTTGTGGCCCTCACCTTAATATAAGAGTGTAATATTAGTGCGGCCTGTGGGGGAAGAGGACCTCAGATTGTCCACTCAGCCAGCTCCCGTCTGCGGTCCCTCGCCGTGGTTGACATTCGGGGCTCTGCTAAGCAACACCGGCTTCATGCACTCTGCACTTATAGCAACTTGGAAGATAAACAGTCTGGTAGCAGTCGCCTCTTTTGCGCTTGTCATCCTGATTATTTCTGCCATCAACAAATGCCATGATCGAGCGCAAAAAGAAGGGCGACTGCTATCAGGCTGTTCATCTTCCGCCGCGCTGTTGTTACAAGTGCGGAATGCATGAAGCCGGTGTTGCCGGTAGAAGCGGACATGACGTCATGCGCTGAGACGTTCTCCGTGCATCGCTAGCTGGCTATACACTTATTTTAAACGTGAAAAAAGAGCGACACCAAGTGGAATAACAAAATTTAGTCACACCTTCATTATGTCTTTGTCAAAACCTGCAGTGAAGAGAAAGATTGGTGATGAGCATAGACAATTGCAGCAAAGGTGGGAGACGCCGTAATTCCTTGTTGAGCACAGGGGCATCCCGACTTGTCTTATTTGCACAGAGAAAGTTGCGGTATGTTACAACATGTATGTAATATTAATGTAATATGTAACTATGCATGTAACATGTATATAATATGTATGCTACTGTGTGTGTAAAATGTATGTAATATGTATGTAACCATGTATTTAACATGTATGTAACAATGTGTGTAACCATGTATGTAACTGTTTATGTAACATGTATGTAACCATGTATGTAACAATGTATGCAACATGTATGTAACATGTATGTAACAATGTATGTAACATGTATGTAACAATGTATGCAACATGTATGTAACATTAATGTAATATGTAACCGTGTATGTAACATGTATATAATATGTATGCTACTGTGTGTGTAACCATGTATGTAACTGTGTATGTAGCATGTATGTAACCATGTATGTAGCAATGTATGTATTATGTATGTAACAACGTAACAATGTATGCAACCATGTATGTAACATGTATGTAGCAATGTATGTATTATGTATGTAACAATGTATGTAATATGTATGCAACATGTAGGTAACATGTGTGTAACCATGTATGTAACATGTATGAAACCATGTATGTAACATGTACGTAACCATGTATGTAACATGTATGTAGCAATGTATGTAACATGTATGTAACAATGTATGTAACAATGTATGCAAGCATGTATGTAACATGTATGTAGCAATGTATGTATTATGTATGTAACAATGTATGCAACCATGTATGTAAACATGTGTGTAACCATGTATGTAACATGTATGTAACCATGTATGTAATATGTATGCAACATGTAGGTAACATGTGTGTAACCATGTATGTAACATGTATGAAACCATGTATGTAACATGTACGTAACCATGTATGTAACATGTATGTAGCAATGTATGTATCATGTATGTAACAATGTATGTAACAATGTATGCAAGCATGTATGTAACATGTATGTAGCAATGTATGTATTATGTATGTAACAATGTATGTAACAATGTATGCAACCATGTATGTAACATGTATGTAACCATGTGTGTAACCATGTATGTAACATGTATGTAACCATGTATGTAATATGTATGCAACATGCAGGTAACATGTGTGTAACCATGTATGTAACATGTATGAAACCATGTATGTAACTATGTATGTAACATGTATGTAACATACATGTAACATTTATTTAACCATGAATGTAACTGTGTATGTAGCATGTATGTAACCATGTATGTAACATTGTATGTAACAATGTATGCAACCATGTATGTAACATGTACCTAACCATGTGTGTAACCATGTATGCAACCATGTATGTAATATGTATGCAACATGTAGGTAACGTGTGTAACCATGTATGTAACATGTATGTAACATGTATATAACAATGTATGTAACATGTATGTAGCAATGTATGTAACAATGTATGCAACCATGTATGTAACATGTACATAACCATGTATTTAACCATGTATGTAACTGTGTATGTAGCATGTATGTAACAATGTATGTAGCCATGTATGTAACAATGTATGTAACTATGTATGTAGCAATGTATGTAACCATGTGTGTAATATGTATGCAACATGAAGGTAATATGTGTGTAACCATGTATGTAACCATGTGTGTAATATGTATGCAACATGTAGGTAATATGTGTGTAACCATGTATGTAACATGTATGTAACATGTATGTAACATACATGTAACATGTATTTAACCATGCATGTAACTGTGCATATAGCATGTATGTAACCATGTATGTAGCAATGTATGTATTGTGTATGTAACAATGTATGCAACCATGTATGTAACATGTATGTAGCAATGTATGTAACAATGTATGCAACCATGTATGTAACATGTACATAACCATGTGTGTAACATGTATGTAACCATGTATGTAATATGTATGCAACATGTAGGTTACATGTATGCAACCATGTATGTAACCATGTATGTAGCATGTATGTAGCAATGTATGTATTATGTATGTAACAATATATGCAACCATGTATGTAACATGTACGTAACCATGTATGTAACATGTATGTAACCATGTATGTAATATATATGCAACATGTATGTAACATGTGTGTAACCATGTATGTAACATGTATGTAACAATGTATGTCATATGTATGCAACATGTATGCAACATGAATGTAATATGTAACTATGTATGTAATATGTATGTAACATGTATGCAACATGTATGTAACATGAATGTAACATGAATGTATTATGTATGTTACTGTGTATATAACATGAATGTAATATGTATGTAACATGTATGTAACATGAATGTAATATGTATGTTACTGTGTATATAACATGTATGTTATATGCATGTAACAATGTACGTAATGTAAGTTCATTAATAAAACAGGCCAAGCTAAGAAAACCAGCAGATTGCACCTCTGATTTAATGTTAATGGAGAAAAAATACATTTCTGTGTGGAACAACTTCACCAGAATGAAGGGAAAAATGGGTCCAGTTAAACCTCTGCAGATCAGTCCACCACCACCAGATCAGAGAAGTTCCAATCAGCAGTCAGCAGCCATGACACCAGCTGAAGTTTGATGTTCGACGAGAAGACCTCTCAAAGGTGGTAGCTAAACACATGATTAATCAGTTTGGTTGAAGTTGTCTGAGGATTGATAGACTTAGTTGACCCTGAGTTCCTCATCCTGTAGGTAAGCTGGACACTTAGAGGATAAATAAAGGTGACTAAAAAATGAAGACCAGCTGAACTTTACAACAAACTTGCTGGCTTTTTTAAATACAAAGTTTAGTAAGCAGCTGGCTCTGAGGTTACCATCATGGTTGTATTCAGGCTCAACCTGAGGAAACCTCGTAGGACTGGCAAGTTATTTATAAACGATGTGTCTCCACACAAATCTCATGAACATCCTCAGATCTAATCACCACAACAACCACAACAGGTTGCTTAGTTACCAAATAACTAAATATGATTCATAGTTTGCTCGAGTGGACAGAATTTCATTCATTTTCATCACTAGGTGTAATTTCTAGAAGGTGGTAAAAGGTTTCTACTTATACAGCCCTTTTCCAGTCGGTGCTCTGCACTGGGTCACAGTCGCCCATTAACACACACATTCATGCCTGACAGACACATCAGGAGGCACCGTGGGGTTCAATGTCTTGCCCAATGACACTTAGCCATGCAGTCAGCCTGAAATCGATCCACCAGCCTTGCGGTTAAAAGACGACTGCTTTGCCTCCCAAGCTACAGCCCTTAATGTGACGTATTCCAACATTGATCTGATTTGTTGTAAACTCATTTCAACAATTAGATTAAGGGCGCACAGTAGATGTAACATTAAGGCCTATTATTACCCACGCAGGTCAGCCGGGTGGGCTTTGGCTGTGTCACATGCACACTTGCAGCTAACCAGCTAAGCTAAAGGGTGAGACAATGATGAGCTGCCCTGCTGTGAGGCTGTAAACACACCACATGTCATCATGTCATGGTTCAGCATGCTACAGCTGACTGACCCACAACAAAACTGACACCATGAAAACACATTCTGACTGCTGCTTTTAGCTCCGTGGAGTCCCCAGTCCGCACAAACCAGGCCAACCATGGCTTCCTATGCAACCACCAAGCACCAACCGCTTCTCCTCCCCGGCTGTCAAACGCTGTGCTTCTGTCAAGCTGTTGGACTAAAGGCATCGACGTTTCCCAACAGCAGTGGTTATTATCATCTGGGCTGAGATTAGAGGTGACATAAGCATCATAGCTGCTTTAAGTGATAAATATTTCACACTCCTGCTGACAATAAGAGCCGATATGTGTGTGTGTGGTATGCTGACATGCAGGGAATAACCCTGGAGATTAAGTTGTCTCCACCAGATGAAGAATGATTCTTCTCCCAAAAACAAACTGTTAAACGATACAGCAGAAACAAACTAAGTTTAAAATCCTGCAAGCAAAACATCAGTGGCTGGTCCATTCACACACACCCGCCTGCAAAACACACTTCATTAAATCTCTTAATGAAATGATCCAAACTTGTTTTCTGTCACAAGCTGATGTTGTATGGCAAGGTCTTCTCCAAAAGTTGCCTTGTACATCAGGAAATTCTGCATTATTAATGTATTCAAGATCACACGTGTTGTAAGAACCAATGAACTAAAGCACTGTAAGACAAGACTCACCAGGAGTTCCCTCTGCAGAGCAGTCCACCAGGATTACCCAGCTCACATATCAAACATTCATTTCTTCCACAGTTCAACATCAAATGAGACCTACTGCAATCATTAATGACCCACAAGGACAAAAAATACACATTAGACCACTTCTGAATATGAATTTTGGTCCGATTAATCTTTAAATTCCTGCTGTGACACCAGCCACCTGCTTTGTCCCATTCAGGAGCTTCATCTTATTTTACTAGAACAATGAAGCAGAGCTCTAGACGCTGTAAAGGAGGCACAAGCAGCCCCTGCTACAACCCCCCAGCCTAAACCAAGCTGTAATGGTTTGGGACAAGTTGGATGACTGAAGGAAAAGCAACAAGATGTGCTCAGCTCCTTCCACCTGCTTTAAACAACAAGAACATTTTCTCATTTAAAGGATCTGAAGGCAGATTGAGTGTGTTTAGACACTTCCAGAGACGTTACTAGATCTAACTCATCCATGTGCTAACTTGAAACGTCTCCAACCCTGATAACGTTTGTCTGAAGACAGACGCATGGCCTGTTGCTGATTGGCTGTCTGCTTCTTCGCCTTCTTAAAGCTTTAAAAAACTCAAAAACAGACAATTCTATTTTCCCTGCCTGGTTTCCTAGACTGAAGCCATCTTCAGCCTGTTACTCACTGATGAGCCTCCCAGCTTTTGGTCCCCAGAGCGGGTTTTTTCTTGATCTTCTGCATCTCTACGCAGCTCTGGAACAGATGTGGTGATATCAGATTAAATTAAAGGATGAGAAGAGAGAGGAAACGTCCCAAACGCCAGGCTGTGTTGACGCTGGTCCATGTGCAGCCAGCTCGGTCTGAAGTGTTGTAACCTTGCTGCCTCTCTTTTACCACCTCCCCCTCTGTGGCATTTCACATGCACTCACCTACAGCGACACCCCCCCCCCCACCCGACCAGTGTAGGCAGTTCTTATCACCACTCCTAAAATGCATACCAAATCATTTACCTCCAAATAACAGCATCCAGAGCTGAACCTTAGCGGGTTCTGGTCTCTGGTTGTATAAAAAACAAAGACACTGAGGCTATAACATCATTTTCCGTTCAATCACATAAAATCCTGCTCCTTTTAAATTCACACATATTTCAGATGGTATTTAGCTGTTTGTGACATTTCAGTGAGCTGGTCAGGGCAGCATCCAGGGATAGCCCTGTTTTACAGGATGGTAGGGATTACTGGGTCACAGTTTCAGAGGGTCCAGTTACAGCAGACTGCTGATTCAGACGGCTAACACTGAGGCATCAGGGGACCTGAGAGGGAGGATGGACTGGAATGATGTAAGGCGATAGAGCAACACGTGAGACGAGAGGCGGGCTAATGTAGCTGAGCAAGACAGGGACCCCCTAAATGAGCCGAAGAAGCAAAAACAACTACTTTGGTCTTTGGGTTGAAAAAAAAAACTTGAATCTGCAATTGTTTACAGTTGTATTTAAACAAACTGAATGTCAGAACTGTGAGACTGATCCGCTATGTTTATTGTCAGTCTTTGTTTCATCCCACACATCCACATATTCCACACATCCTACACATCCACAAATCCTACATCCCATACATTCACAAATCCTACACATCCCACACATTCACAAATCCTACACATCCCACACATTCACATATTCCACACATCCTACACATCCACAAATCCTACACATCCCACACATCCACAAATCCTACACATCCCACACATCCACAAATCCTACACATCCCACCCATCCACAAATCCTACACATCCCACCCATCCACAAATCCTACACATCCCACCCATCCACAAATCCTACACATCCCACCCATCCACAAATCCTACACATCCCACCCATCCACAAATCCTACACATCCCACCCATCCACAAATCCTACACATCCCACACATTCACAAATCCTACACATCCCACACATTCACAAATCCTACACATCCCACACATCCACAAATCCTACACATCCCACACCTCCACAAATCCTACACATCCACATATTCCACAAATCCTACATCCCATACATACACACATTCACACATCTCAAATTTCCACACATCCACAAATCCTACACATCCCACACATTCACAAATCCTACACATCCCACACATCCACAAATCCTACACATCCCACACATTCACAAATCCTACACATCCCACACATCCACAAATCCTACACATCCCACACATCCACAAATCCTACACATCCCACACATTTGTTTAAATTTACATGAACAAAAAATCTTTCAATAATCCATTAATTAATTTTAAAATCACACTGAACTCTGTTCAGAAAATATTTATTTTGAATCAGTTATTACGGCAGGTTTGAACCTCTTCCTCCTACATTGGGCAGTGAAGGTGGGACAACGAGGAGAAGAGGACTGTCCACTGAGCCACTGAGTGTCCATGCGTTTCTATGACTGTCTATGTGTGTTTATGGTAAATGGTCTGCATTTATATAGCACTTTTACTGTACCTGGAATGATACCCAAAGCGATTTAACATCATAAATCACATCATAAATCCCATTCACACAAGGCAAGGCAAGGCACTCAACCACGACCCATCAGGAGCAATTTGGGGTTACATGATCTCGGCAGGCTGAGGACCAAACCGGCAACCCTCAGTCTGCAAGAAGACCACTCCACCCACTGAGCCACGCCAAAAACATTCAGACGTGTTTATATGCACACCGCCTATGTTTATGGACCATTGTGTATGTAGTTGGTAAACCTGACCACACATTTGGCTGTGTCCTTACTCCTTGTTATGTGTCGTTAGTCTTTATCGTTTCACCATGTCGTCTGACTTTGATTTCTGTGGTGATCATTTAAAACAAAAATAAAAATCTTATCAATGAAAGTCCTTGGAATTGGCTCATTCAAATATGAGTGCCAAGAGTAGTCAAAACAGGGCACACGACTTCCTTTCTGTCAAGAGCAGCCAAAATAGTCAAACTGCTCTAAAATAGCTGGATTTAAACAGCTTGTAGATAAAATTGTCCCAGCACCAATAATTACAGTGTACCCACCAAAATGGCCTTTAACCTGATAAACTCTTTTATTACCATAATGAACTCTGAGTGGTCGCCTGGATGTCCGTTACTATGATAACGGATCTACCAGCCACAGACCTGTAAGAAATCTTTTCTCAGCACCCGTCCTGGCACCAGCATGGTTTAAAGAGCGCATTTTGATAAGAGGACGTTTTTTATATTAAAATTTCAAAATGTATGTTTTGAAGGATCATATACAAGGGCAAACATGACAATTCCTAATTTCTTTTTCCCTTTACTGCAAGTGTTAACTGGTGAGATGGATGCCTCCCTCTGTGTGTGTGTGTCATATATATATATATATATATGTGTGTGTGTGTGTGTGTCATATATATATTTCATTATGTTTTTTGGAAAATGAAAAAGACTGAATTAAATAAATGGTAAATAAAAAGAAAAAGCTGGAAATATCAGATTGTCCTTTACACTCAATTCAAAGCAATTCAAAACATCAAAGTTTTAACTGCACAAGTGAGACACTGACTTGCATAAAAAAAGAGGAAAATAAAGTGTGAATAAAGTTTGAATGAAATCGTTGTGACTTACATCCACCTTATCACACAGAGTCTCACTCGTTACGTCAATGCAGGCGCAGTTTAAACAAACTTTATGTATAACTTTGTATGTAGTTGGTTTAATCTCTTCTGGTCTTTTACCTTCAATCTGTTTTATGTGCTCACTGGTTTTGTTGTTTTAACCTAAATTATACAGCATAACCCTGAACAGAGTCTTCAATGTTGGTTTCCTAAAATGTACAAGCTCCATTACCCTCTTCCTTTATCCGGGCTTGGGACCGGCAAAGTGACCCAAATGAGACACTTTGGCAGAGTTACTTAGGTTTTTTTTTTGTTTGGTTTTTATATATATTTATATATAGCTTTTGTTTTTTAATATGTATATATATGTATATATATATATATATATATATATATATATATATATATATATATATATATATATATATATATAATATATAGTTTTTTTTGTTTTTTATATATATTTATTTATATATAGTTTATTTTTTTAATGTATATATATATATATATATATATATATATATAGTTTTTTTTGTTTGTTTTATATATTTATATATAGTTTTTTTGTTTGTTTGTTTTTCTATTTTTATTGATTTTGTTGTATAAGATTTGAGTTTGTTTAGTTTTAGGGCTTTTACATTCTGTGTCCTTCTGTTTCTGAACTCAAAAAAAAAAAATATATATATATATATATACAGTACAGACCAAAAGTTTGGACACACCTTCTCATTCAAAGAGTTTTCTTTATTTTCATGACTATGAACATTGTAGATTCACACTGAAGGCATCCAAACTATGAATTAACACATGTGGAAGTATAGTACATAACCAAAAAGTGTGAAACAACTGAAAATATGTCATATTCTAGGTTCTTCAAAGTAGCCACCTTTTGCTTTGATTACTGCTTTGCACACTCTTGGCATTCTCTTGATGAGCTTCAAGAGGTAGTCATCTGAAATGGTTTTCACTTCACAGGTGTGCCCTGTCAGGTTTAATAAGTGGGATTTCTTGCCTTATAAATGGGGTTGGGACCATCAGTTGCATTGTGGAGAAGTCAGGTGGATACACAGCTGATAGTCCTACTGAATAGACTGTTAGAATTTGTATTATGGCAAGAAAAAAGCAGCTAAGTAAAGAAAAACGAGTGGCCATCATTACTTTAAGAAATGAAGGTCAGTCAGTCCGAAAAATTGGGAAAACTTTGAAAGTGTCCCCAAGTGCAGTCTCAAAAACCATCAAACGCTACAAAGAAACTGGCTCACATGCGGACCGCCCCAGGAAAGGAAGACCAAGAGTCACCTCTGCTGCGGAAGATAAGTTCATCCGAGTCACCAGCCTCAGAAATCGCAGGTTAACAGCAGCTCAGATTAGAGACCAGGTCAATGCCACACAGAGTTCTAGCAGCAGACACATCTGTCGAACAACTGTTAAGAGGAGACTGTGTGAATCAGGCCTTCATGGTAGAATATCTGCTAGGAAACCACTGCTAAGGACAGGCAACAAACAGAAGAGACTTGTTTGGGCTAAAGAACACAAGGAATGGACATTAGACCAGTGGAAATCTGTGCTTTGGTCTGATGAGTCCAAATTTGAGATATTTGGTTCCAACCACCGTGTCTTTGTGCGACGCAGAAAAGGTGAACGGATGGTCTCTACATGCCTGGTTCCCACCGTGAAGCATGGAGGAGGAGGTGTGATGGTGTGGGGGTGCTTTGCTGGTGACACTGTTGGGGATTTATTCAGAATTGAAGGCATACTGAACCAGCATGGCTACCACAGCATCTTGCAGCGGCATGCTATTCCATCCGGTTTGCGTTTAGTTGGACCATCATTTATTTTTCAACAGGACAATGACCCCAAACACACCTCCAGGCTGTGTAAGGGCTATTTGACCAGGAAGGAGAGTGATGGGGTGCTGCGCCAGATGACCTGGCCTCCACAGTCACCAGACCTGAACCCAATCGAGATGGTTTGGGGTGAGCTGGACCGCAGAGTGAAGGCAAAAGGGCCAACAAGTGCTAAGCATCTCTGGGAACTCCTTCAAGACTGTTGGAAGAGCATTTCAGATGACTACCTCTTGAAGCTCATCAAGAGAATGCCAAGAGTGTGCAAAGCAGTAATCAAAGCGAAAGGTGGCTACTTTGAAGAACCTAGAATATGACATATTTTCAGTTGTTTCACACTTTTTGGTTATGTACTATACTTCCACATGTGTTAATTCATAGTTTGGATGCCTTCAGTGTGAATCTACAATGTTCATAGTCATGAAAATAAAGAAAACTCTTTGAATGAGAAGGTGTGTCCAAACTTTTGGTCTGTACTGTATATGTGTGTATATATATGTGTATATATAAAATATATATATATATTTATATTTATATATATATATATATATATTTATATATATATATATTTATATATTTATATATATATTATATATATAGTGTGTGTAAATATAAAATGGTAAACAAAATAAAATGATTTAATTTAAGGAATTAATTAGATAAAAAGGATGAAAAATAAATAAAAGGAGTCCAGAAGAGAATCACAGCAGACGTGGGGATAATAAATCTCTGAGAGAGGAATTTAAACTGAGGAATTATCTTTATGAAATGAGTTGTATGGTTATGAGTCTTAGTGAAGTCGGTTAACTGTGTTTGCACTAATGAAAGTGAAGCACATTTTTAGTTTACCTGCTCTGCGACTGCAGATGGAAATAAACAGCTAAATGTGGTACATGCCTCTTTTCTCCTCTAAGATGAATGTTTTCTGCAAGAACCCTGATGACCAAAAATAAACAAACATAATGGGCATTCCATTTTGTGGAAAAAGCTCTTCCTTTGTCCCAAACTGTGGTCTGGGAGTGTTCAGAAGGAAGATCTCTGTGGACCTCAGTGGTGAAGAGTGTATCATGTCAGGAAGTCCAGGATGTATTTAGAGGCAAGGCTGTTAAGGCTTTAAAGGTGAGCAGCAGTATTTTAAAACCAATCTGATTTCTAACAGGAGGGATGCTGCAACGTTTTTAATCAACTCGAGCTCATGTAGAGCCCTGAATTTACACCTGAATACAGGTACAAGTGAATGTGACGATAGACAAAAGCTGCAGAACTCTATGAGTCATCAAAGAGTGACTTTTTAATCGTCTTGAAAGCTGAAAAAACTAGACTGAGGGTCATGTTTGACTGAAGCCTCAAAACCAAAACAGACTGACTTCCAACTTCTAAGAGAAATATTGTTGAAAACATGAGCTGAATTCAAGGTACAGTGAAACCAGCAGAATGGGGCATCGACCCAATCACACTGCAACAGGTTTGAGTTAAAATAGAATAAAAACACTGAAGCCATCAGTAAACAGATACTAGTGATAAACAACAAACACCTTCTCTCACTGTAGACGTAATCAGCATTATGAAGTTTTTTTACCTCTCCTCCGTTCACATACTCCATTACAAAGCACAGCCGATCTTTCGTCTGGAACGAGTACTTCAGAGACTGCAAGATACACAAAGCAGACAGTTTGTAGTAGAAATTCACGCTTTCTTCCAGATGACTTCACAACGCCTGATTGTACTCAACCATAGTCATCCATGTTTAATCTACACAGTCGTACTTACAGTTAGGAATGGATGCCGAGTGTTTTTTAATACCCTACTTTCTGTCAGCGTGTGAGCAACTTCATCCTGTGATGAAAAAACAAAGAGGAGGAGTCATGAGACAAATCAGATAAACTGTAACTGGATGGAAATGTGTGAAAAGCAGGAGTAGAAAGGCTGAAAGACACATGGCTCATTAACCTCTTGAACCCGAGGGTTTTTGGAGGTGTAGTTCGCCTGAACAGACCTACTTAAATTAAATCAACAATAATTCTGTAATTTTCAGGTCAGTATACATAACCTTGGTCTCAATGGACAGATAGGACCCTATGGAGTATAAATCCAGTGTCAGAAACATTGTGAATGTTCATATGTCTGTGCAAATTGTGATAAACCATAGGTTAAAATAAAAAAAAGATATCCTCGCCTAATTGTTTTTTTTACACAGATGAAAACATCATGATAGAAATCATTCAAAGTTTCATGAGAAGAGAACAAAGCTCGTAGCTTTAATGTAGGTTTTAGTGTGGATAGAACCAGGTCGACTCTCCATTTGGTCACTTGGATACCCAAACTGTGCCAAATTATGCTGTGTCTGTATTTCCTCCAGAGCTTCTAACACAGTGTATTTGTTTTTTTGTAATTTCTTGGACATGTTTATGGCTTTTATCCTTCGTTCTAAATGGATAAAAAGTCAAAATGAACGCTGTTCGATATTCGCTCTTTCCGATGCGCCCACGTACGTAACTGCAGCCAAATGGCACCTTTGCTCCTTTGTTTACACCAAGCATTTATACCTGACAGATAAAGTGTCGTCCAAGTGTAAGATATCGTTGGAAAGCTCGTTAGATGTAGAATTTGACCAACCTTTATTTAACTGCCAAGACCCACAACAAGACAACAACATGTCTGTGAATGGGAGCATATGACATGTTAGCGCATGACGCAGTTTCACCATTATGGATTACTACGCTGTGAGTTTTGGTTAAAGAACAATGTGGACAGACTGAAAATGACCACAAAAAGGTAAGGAAATAAAAAATATCGCAGTTTGTGAGAATATCTTTGGGATTTGGTGTATTTGGTGATAAACATGCTATCTGATAAGGCTGCTGTGATATGCGAAGGTTAGCTTTGTGTTTGTTTTGAGACTGACGTGAGGTGCTTGGTGAATATCTTTTTATGCTTGGTATCATATGAAAGTGCAGCTTTTCTAGTTTCATTTGATACCATCATGTTGGGGTGGAGTGAACGGATCACGCGTTGTGTTTCATTTTGTTTCGGGTGTTACTGGTTATGGTGGAGCTGTTGTTTGTGGCATACGTATTTTAAAGTTATTAAACAAATACTTTGTTGACTAAATGCACTTGGAGAGTTGATTTAGTGGCATTAAGTTTTCTTCTTTAAGACACATTATAAATAAAATATCCTTACATCACTAAAGTAACTTTTTTACACACATGAACTTGTGTTTACACCTGTTGGACCGTGGGTCCGTGGGGCTTAAGGGGTTAACCAAAGTGGAAAAGACATCCTGACCTGCAGTTTCTTTTTACTACAACATCTCAGCTGACATAGAACTCAACTTCTGACTTATAAGCAACAGAGGCTGAATTATAAATGTGGTAGCTTTTATAAAAGAAGGGTCTTCTAGACTTAAAGGTCTCATTATTTAGTCAACAAATTTGAAATTTGACTAATGACTTTTATTTATTCGGATGTTTACAGCAATGTTTTCACCTCTGAGGAAATATTCAGTTCGGATTTAAAATCAGTATAAACCAGCCACTTACTTCCTATTTAAGTTTAATATATGAATATACACACACACACATATATGTGTGTGTGTGTATAACATAAAATAATCATTATGATCTCCTGGACCTTGGCTCTAAAGTTTTTCTTTAACTGCAAATTGTCGTTGAATACCCCAGTTCCATACGATTAAAATCAATCTGATCAGAGATCCCAGCTGTTTACATGGATGCTAAGTAAAGTGATCCAGTCAGCTGTTTACATGGATGCTAAGTAAAGTGATCCAGTCAGCTGTTTACATGGATGCTAAGTAAAGTGATCCAGTCAGCTGTTTACATGGATGCTAAGTAAAGTGATCCAGTCAGCTGTTTACATGGATGCTAAGTAAAGTGATCCAGTCAGCTGTTTACATGGATGCCAAGTAAAGTGATCCAGTCAGCTGTTTACATGGATGCTAAGTAAAGTGATCCAGTCAGCTGTTTACATGGATGCTAAGTAAAGTCATCCAGTCAGCTGTTTACATGGATGCTAAGTAAAGTGATCCAGTCAGCTGTTTACATGGATGCTAAGTAAAGTCATCCAGTCAGCTGTTTACATGGATGCTAAGTAAAGTGATCCAGTCAGCTGTTTACATGGATGCTAAGTAAAGTGATCCAGTCAGCTGTTTACATGGATGCTAAGTAAAGTGATCCAGTCAGCTGTTTACATGGATGCTAAGTAAAGTGATCCAGTCAGCTGTTTACATGGATGCTAAGTAAAGTGATCCAGTCAGCTGTTTACATAGAGCTAAGTAAAGTGATCCAGTCAGCTGTTTATATGGATGCTAAGTAAAGTGATCCAGTCAGCTGTTTACATAGAGCTAAGTAAAGTGATCCAGTCAGCTGTTTACATGGATGCTAAGTAAAGTGATCCAGTCAGCTGTTTACATGGATGCCAAGTAAAGTGATCCAGTCAGCTGTTTACATGGATGCTAAGTAAAGTGATCCAGTCAGCTGTTTACATAGAGCTAAGTAAAGTGATCCAGTCAGCTGTTTACATAGAGCTAAGTAAAGTGATCCAGTCAGCTGTTTACATGGATGCTAAGTAAAGTGATCCAGTCAGCTGTTTACATGGATGCCAAGTAAAGTGATCCAGTCAGCTGTTTACATGGATGCCAAGTAAAGTGATCCAGTCAGCTGTTTACATGGATGCTAAGTAAAGTGATCCAGTCAGCTGTTTACATGGATGCTAAGTAAAGTCATCCAGTCAGCTGTTTACATGGATGCTAAGTAAAGTCATCCAGTCAGCTGTTTACATGGATGCTAAGTAAAGTGATCCAGTCAGCTGTTTACATGGATGCTAAGTAAAGTGATCCAGTCAGCTGTTTACATGGATGCTAAGTAAAGTGATCCAGTCAGCTGTTTACATGGATGCTAAGTAAAGTGATCCAGTCAGCTGTTTACATGGATGCTAAGTAAAGTGATCCAGTCAGCTGTTTACATAGAGCTAAGTAAAGTGATCCAGTCAGCTGTTTACATGGATGCTAAGTAAAGTGATCCAGTCAGCTGTTTATATGGATGCTAAGTAAAGTGATCCAGTCAGCTGTTTACATAGAGCTAAGTAAAGTGATCCAGTCAGCTGTTTACATGGAGCTAAGTAAAGTGATCCAGTCAGCTGTTTACATGGATGCTAAGTAAAGTGATCCAGTCAGCTGTTTACATGGATGCCAAGTAAAGTGATCCAGTCAGCTGTTTACATGTGTGTTTACATGATCAGTAGGTTTAATACATCATGTTTTTGATGTGTGTGATGTGTACTGATCAACGAAAGATGTGGAACAACTCACTGTTTTGTGCCTTTCTAAAGTCAATGATGAATAATCCTTAACTCAGAGTTTTCCACTCAGACCAGAAACAACACACACACCAGAGAATGATCAGAATGAGCGTGAAAACACAGGATTTTTTCCTGCTGATCCGATTATGGAAAGGTTTAAATCATCCCTCTCGGATAGGCTGCGGCGTTTACATGACGCACTTTTATTCTGGTTGGACGTTTGATCCAATCAAAAGTAAAACGCAGCCACTGATATGTTAATTGCAGCTGTTACTGAACGTCCACTTAAAGCAACATTTTACAAATAAAGAACTGACTGACAAATAAAGCAACCTGTTCCCACTGCAGGAGACAAAAACCAATATTTCTGTCTGCAGATGACTCAAAGAAGCTACCTGGAAAATTGTCTAATAGCTGCTAATTACACTTTAATGTTGGCTCGTTCACCCACAGTATATAAAAACTGGAAATGTGTCCCACACGTTTTCTCGACTTCTTAAGACGAGTGGATCTGCCTGTTCTCACACCATTCTCATGTTTTTATATATCTAAATGTGTGCATGAAAAGTGGAATATTGATCATTAAGACGAGCACCTTGGCTATAATGACTTCCTTCTTGAGGATCTTCATGGCGTAGTAGGTGCCGCTTGCCTTCTCTCTCACCAGAATGACTTTTCCAAAAGTGCCTTTGCCCAGAAGCTTCAGATAGTCAAAGTCATTCATTGTCTGCACAGAAATACAGCAGAGAAACACAAAGAAACCTGTCATTCTTCCCCAAAAAGAAAACCAGTATTTCCAGTTGTCTAGACATTTCATCCCGTTAGAACGCAGCATGTCTGAAGGGTATTTTTCTACATGCAACTCTTCTTTAGTTTTCACATTTAACTTGTGCACCTTTCGTTTGTAGTGAGTGATGGAGGTGTCCATCTCCTCCTCGTTGACATTCTCGATCTGGGACGTGGGGCTGCACAGGATGCCCTCCTCCTCCTGCTTAGCAAGGGACTCTGCTACCGTCTGGATGGCTTCGGCCCATTCATCCCTAGAGCAGAGAATAAGGGCTCAAATATGAGAGTCAAAACTCCTTTATTAAGGATGTGGAAGTAGGCCTGAATGGTTTAAAAATAAAATCTAATTGCATTTTTCTGACAGATATTGAGATTTAATCTTTAAATTCCACCTTTCAGTGTACACGCAGAAATATATTTCTAACATGAAATGGAGGATAAGCCAATGAGACGACATGTAAATATGAGACGCTCTATATTCTAACAAAGATGTGAAGCTGAGATATGAGCGGCTTCATTTACCAGCTACACGATGCAACCTGTGGCCCAAACACTGAAGTTTCCTCCAGAACAGGATTCTACTTTGTCCTTGTAGTAAAACCTAAAGAGCCTGATCTTATTTACAGCACAGCTCCTCGTCTCTCTACATGCTTGCAGTAGGGCCGGGCCATTAATCCAATTTTAATCCCAATTACAACCTGGGTTTTCAACAATCCTAAAAATGAAATGATCCGATTATTTTTGTCCTTCGCAGTTTCCTCGTGTGATTTTCAGTTACAAATCAAGCACCACTTAGCAGACTCCTCCCACAGCACGCTGCTGCAGACTCCTCCCACTGCTGCAGACTCCTCCCACAGCACGCTGCTGCAGACTCCTCGCACTGCTGCAGACTCCTCCCACAGCACGCTGCTGCAGACTCCTCCCACAACACGCTGCTGCTAACTCCTCCCACAGCACGCTGCTGCAGACTCCTCCCACAGCACGCTGCTGCAGACTCCTCCCACTGCTGCAGACTCCTCCCACAGCACGCTGCTGCAGACTCCTCCCACTGCTGCAGACTCCTCCCACAGCCCCAACTGCTTTGGTTTTATTCAACGCGAGTTGCAAACACCTCTCAAGTTCTGGGCTGGACACACTGGAGGCGACGTCGCTCCTTCTCCATCATTTTCTGTGGAACTTACGCGATGACGTGAAAATGGCTCCAGCCAAGCGACATTCGTGCATGTGAAATGTTGCGCTCGCTCATGCAGACGTGCACACGGGGTTGCAACGCCACACAAAGAAAAATGTTCAGTTTTTTTGAGTCACCCCCTTGGTGTCTTTTGTCTCAGCGTTTCAGTCATTTATGGAAAATAAATGTGCAATGAGGACTGAAAATGTAACGTAGCTTAATGCTGAGTGTAGCCGTGCATGACGTTTAGATGACTGTTGCAGGAGAAAGGCGTCAGCAACTACGACCAAAGGAGTGGATTTATAAAACCGCTGCAGGTCTGAAACCTGGATCAGGCGCCGCGCAACATGAAAATTCATCCATTTATTAACTGCAACATTTTGGATTTAAAAAAAATTCAGCCCTCTGGAAAAATAGAAATACCAGGATAAAACGACACAAACAGCAGCATCACTGTGTTTTTATGCTGGAAAAATGGAAAAAAGGTTAACTTAGATTAGCCAGATTCTGTTTGTCTGACATGTGAATTGATAAAAATTTTAATAATCAGAATTTGGTTTAATCCAACCTAAACTACTTTAGCTGTTAAGCTCTGTCTTATGACAGAAATCCAACATCCTAAAAACCAAAGAGCTGTTGCTGCTGGGTCTCCCCTCTCACCCTCGGGGCAACAAGTCATGTGTGTATTATAATGTGTTCTGGAACAAAGCACAACATAACACACACATGTGACATGGCATCCAGCCACACACACACACACACCACAGGTTTCCGGTGCTTTTTGTCCTCAGTGTTGACTGACTATTGTGTCCAGTGAGAATTTAACAGCACAAGGAATTTTCCTTTCAGAGCTGCAGTCAGACCACATCACCTACACTGGTTTATACAGCATGATTTAGTCTACATAACTATTAGCATGAAGAAAACATAAAGATGCAGAAAAGGTTTCATATACATACATACATACATATATATATATAATATATATTTGAAGTAAATTTTTAATGCTGCTTTGTAAATATTTGCATCAAGATAGAAAAACTCTTGAGGATCTGCTGCATCTTGTTCAGACACACATCTTCTGTCTTGGTATCTGCTGTAGTATCACTTTGACAAACGTTTTTACAAGAATTTGGCTCAGATTGACATTTTAACCCAAACAAAACAAATACTTGCCTATCAAAGGCGGGTCGCAGCTCATTTAAACTTGTATGAAGGTACTCGGCTAACTTTTCCATGAAGACTCAGCTGCTGCAGGTTATTAGGAGTCTACATATCCCAGGCAGGAGCTGTGTCTGCCTCCTTCATGTAAAACTGAGTTAAAAATCTTTGTAGTATTCATATACAGGATCTTGGGGTATAGTCGGTAGAGGAGGGTGTCTGGAAAGCTCAGGATTGCAGGCTGCTTCTTGAAGATGATGTGGTTCTTTTGGCTTCTTCAAGCCGACTGTTATTCTGTGGCTCAAGCAGAAGAGTTGAAGTATCTCGGACTGTTGTTAACAACTAGTGGTAGGGTGGCGCTAGAGATGGACAGAAAGACAGGGGCTTCTCCAGCAGTAATGAAGGTACTGATCTGGTCTGTTGGTGTTAAGAGGAACCTGAGCTGAAAGGCGAAGCTTTTGATGTACTGGTCCTCCTTCGTAGACCCTCACATACGGTCATGAGACATGAACAACTCCTGAAAGACTGCGTGAAAAGGAGTAAGCTATGGTGGTTCCGGTATGTGATTAAAATGCTTTCTTTAGAGGCTTTTTGTGGATTTCCAGCTGGAAGGAGACCCCAGCTCTGACCCAGACCTGGCTGGAAGGAGATCACCCAGGAGCAGCTGGAGGGCGTAGGTTGGGGGATGCAGTTTAACTTACTGTTTTGTTGAACGATTTCTCCAAGAGCAGCACCGTCTCTCAGGCTGGGATGACTGATGTTGCTCTCTGAGCTTCTCCATGTATCCTTACAGGGTGTCCAAGCTATTTCACCCCACACCACAGCACGGAGACGGCTCTACGTTCACATCAACACCAACAACAGCAACGTCTGCGTCTCGGTTTTACTGGACCTTGGTGCTGCATCTCATACACGTGATCATAACATGCAGCACAAAACGGAAACCTGTTTGGGAACCGGGCTGGTTTGAGACTATATGTGAAGCCAAAGAGTTTAAACATCTTTGGTCAAACTCAGTTTGTAATGTTAAAACCTGTAAACAAAGCCGGAAATCTGGGTGTGAATATGGACCTTCATATTCTACTTCCAGCCTACAACCACCTGGAGAATATTTCCACAATGAACCGAATCAGAGCGATTTAGAAACAGACTGATTACTAAAAATGTGTGTTTTCAGCTCTGCTCTAAAAGATCAACTTCAGAAGACCAGAAAAGTGCATCACATCGCTCCTGAAGTCTCCACATCGTGTTCATTTTAGAATTACTGGTTGAAAAAGCTTTAAATGGTTTAGGATCAAAGTACATTTAAAATGTATGATATGGGTTCATGTTCGGTTTGCATGTTGTGTTCATTCCATTCTCATGGAAGAACGACACCATGATAAGAAGCCAACTGAAGGCTGAGAAAGGATGGATCCTCTCCTCTGACTGGCTCTGATCAGCAGGTGTGTGAGCCAAATGAACAAGCAAAGGAAGTGAAGCTTATTTAAACAGCTACCACCTCCCGTCTGTGTGGCGTCACCGGAACCGACTCCAATCCTCCCCAGAAGTTCAGCAGTAGCTTCAAGGGCGACAGAAGCTCTAAGTTCTCTAAACAGTTTGAAAATGTGGCTCTAGAACAATGAAAAATAGCTGTTTATTCGTGAGTCATTAGGCTGAGAAAATACTGGCTGGCAGGGAGACTTGCCAGAAAACCAGAGCAGCCTCCATCTCAGCCGGCCAGTCTGCACCTGGAGGCTGTCCTACAGAAAGCCGGCCATCAACTAAACTACCAACAGAGGAGAGTGCTGCTTGTCTATTTACACTAAATAAATTAAAAGAATAATAAAGAAACAAAAACAAAACCAAAGAAAAGGAAAACAAATGCGTATGGCTTGACAAACGTCTACCCAGACAAATTCAAGTCTAAGTAGATATTTGCCAGTAAATCTGGGGAAGGGAAGTTTGCATCTTTAGCTCGATTAATTCACTGAAGCTGTTAGTTTAAGTTTGTTTTCAAGAGTAATGATTTTTCTTCAGCTCAAAATTCATTCTTCAAATAAACTTTTGTTCCCAAACCTCATTGTTGTTTACGGGAACTGAAAAACCACCGAACGTCTCTGGGTAATTGTAAAAAAGAAAATGGCTGGCATGTTTAAAAACGTGGTTTAGAGCGCGACACTGGTGCACCCAAACCACTGCTGAACGTTGGTCTGGGGTCCTGCTGAAGGGGGTTCGGGATGACTAAACATGGTTTTAAAGAAGGAAACGATGAAAAGGTTTTATCCTGGAAAACTAATCTGTCTACTGACTACCTCATTAGGAAAGAAGGTGAAGCTTTCTTCTTTTGGTTAATGGTTTTATAAGTTTTTCCTCTTGATATGCAGAAAAAGGTCCCACTGATAATGATTTTACTTCTTACTTTGGGTTTACACAGCAGCACGCATTGTAAATAAACCAAAGAAGCAGCTGGATGAACATTGTGAAGAACTCATTGCTCACCTCTCATCAGGAGTATCGACGTGAAAAGTCCTCTCAATGACCGTGGTCCACTGCAGACAGCGGATGATGAAGGTGTTTGGCTTTGGCCGTTCTGTCTTCATCAGCTGACATTCTGCAAGCCAAACAGACGTGAAGTTTTCCACAGACTTTAGTTTGCAGTTTGTAAGGCTGTGATGTTCTGCTTGAGTCCTACTTGCTACGGAGAAGTTGTTGAGCGGGTAGGCCAGGTCTGAATCCTGTGGTTTGTCCTTGTAGCCGATGAAAGAACCATCTGTCTTCAGTAAAAAGTAGCGTGGTCGCCAGTTCTTGATATACTCCCCTGCAAGGAGGAATAACGTGAGTTCAACATGTCACAGCCATACAGCCATTTAGTTATTACGTGTGTGTTTGGTGTTCCTGCATGTTGGTGTCGGCCCCACAGACCGAGCCGACACGTCAGGGTATTAAAATGCTGTCTGGAACTGGGCTCAGTCTGTATGGGCCTCCTCTTTCTCCTCAAGTATTATCAACTGTGACTTACACATTCGTGAAACTCAACAAAACTGCACCTTTCTAAGTCATCTCTGGTTTCCCACATCCCCACTGATCTTTTTCTCTGAGGCTTCCACATGCTGAGCTCCTCAGTTTATAGGCTGAAATAAACTTTTCAGCTTTCCGAAGTTTTCTTCATGAAGAGGTCAGTCTGAGTTATCATACTTTTCTTTTCACATGCCCAGTGTTTTTCCATCTGTTCTCTAAAATCAGAAAAAGGATGCAGCTGTGTGCCGACTAAATTCTTGTCTCTTTTTTGAAGATTAGACCATAAGATCAAGTTAGTTATCAGTTTAATTGAATGCACAGACTTAACTGATGATCCGCCATGACAGTGGTGGAATGTAACAAAGTACAAGTACTTCAATACTGTATTTAAGTACATTTTTCATGCATCTGTTCTTCACTTAAGTAGATTTTGTTACTCATTTTGTATGCTTTTAATTTTTTACTTCACCACATTTTACAGCAAGTATCTCTACTTTCCACTGACTCCACTACATTTCTATACAGCGTAGAATTATACGTCACATTCCAGGTTTTATTGTTTGTTAGTCTTATTTTAAATCATCTGGCTACCCAGAAAGCTGCAGGATATTCCAGTGAATTGAATGAGCTGTAAGCTTCACACCGTTTATATCATTCTCCAGGTAGTATGTTCATGTTTGGACCCACCTTCACCTGCAGCAGCAGTATCAGCATCAGCAGCACTAACGGGTAGTAAAACACACAACACAGGTAAACCAGCTGAACTTGGATGGAAAGCTGAAACAGGACCCAGCTCCTAACTTTGTTTATTCTATGGAAAATATTACACCAGTCTTTCATGCTAGGTAAATTAATGTTGGCTAAACAGAACCAGTTTTTGGTATAATAATGGAATAGATTTCTATAGCCCTTTCCACTCATTCAGTCCTCATTCATACTTGGTGATGGTAGCTGGTGCAGACTGACGGAGACGTGGCAGCTCTGGCATCTTCCACCACCACCTGCTCTACCACCATGTATAAGACATGCTGTCAAAGTATAATCAAATCTCTTCAACCATCAAAGGCAAAAGATGCGTTTGGAATAGATACAAATATGATTAAAATCTTAATTTATCATTAGCCCATCATTAATCATAAAATATCAGAAAAACGGTCCCTGGATGACATGGTTAGAATCTTATCTCTCAAACTGACCTTAAACAGAGTGAACTGGTCATTTTCAAACAAGTGCGCTTGGTTTGACCTCTGGTCTTCCACCAGGAACTATACTGGGCCCTCTCTTGTTTGCATATATAATCACTGATTTGCTGTCTTTGTGGCCTGATAGTCATACACAAATGAATGCAGATGTAAGTGTTCTATGTACACGGTACCACGATAACAGAAGTTAGAGCCAAGCTTACAAAGTGCATGGTAAATGTCTTAACATGGCCGAGGCAGTAGGTGTGTACCCACCAAAAACAAATCCTGCTTGTGTGGATCCAGAGGTCTTAGTTCCTGGAGTAAAATAATTCAAATATCTAGCCATTCTGTTGGGACTCAAATCTGAGATTCAGAGCTCAGGTCTAAACAGCTTGTAAATGGGTCAATACTAGTACTGCAAATTTCAAATTCATACGTATCTCCCTGTCAGCTGAAGTACCAAACAACTAAAGCACACATGCATTCAATGATTTTCTCACAAATGAGTTACTGTTTGACAAGCTGGTCGCAAACCACTTCCACTCAGTACGGCCACATGGATGGGAAACGCAGTAAATATGCAAACATACGTCTTCTTTATAAAACCACACATGGCTCCGCTCTTCCTCTTGAATCTTTTCTTGCCATTAGAACAAGTGAAAATTAAACCACGGGGGGGGGGGTTTCAGGAGGGGACTGTGTTAGAAAAGAGGGAAAAAGCTTCACAACAGGAATAACATAACATTTATAAACAAGATCGACACGTGGTTTTAAAATCTCCTTTAAATCGGTGGCTCGTCAGAAAAAAAACCTCTCAAGAGCAAAAACTGCCAGCTGCTGTTTGTTAGGGTTAGTTTTTATGTCTGTAGCAAACACCGTCTCCATGTCCACGTCCTGACTGACCAGCTGCTGTTTGTTAGGGTTAGTTTTTATGTCTGTAGCAAACACCGTCTCCATGTCCACGTCCTGACTGACCAGCTGCTGTTTGTTAGGGTTAGTTTTTATGTCTGTAGCAAACACCGTCTCCATGTCCACGTCCTGACTGACCAGCTGCTGTTTGTTAGGGTTAGTTTTTATGTCTGTAGTAAACACCGTCTCCATGTCCACGTCCTGACTGACCAGCTGCTGTTTGTTAGGGTTAGTTTTTATGTCTGTAGCAAACACCGTCTCCATGTCCACGTCCTGACTGACCAGCTGCTGTTTGTTAGGGTTAGTTTTTATGTCTGTAGCAAACACCGTCTCCATGTCCACGTCCTGACTGACCAGCTGCTGTTTGTTAGGGTTAGTTTTTATGTCTGTAGCAAACGCCGTCTCCATGTCCACGTCCTGACTGACCAGCTGCTGTTTGTTAGGGTTAGTTTTTATGTCTGTAGCAAACGCCGTCTCCATGTCCACGTCCTGACTGACCAGCTGCTGTTCGGTTTTAAATTCCTTCCTTCTTTAAATGACTATTATCTTCTGCGGTTGTGATCTGGTGGCTTTGTCTGAAAGGAGGGTCGATTTTAACAGTGTTATTATAATTTGTCAGCTTTATCACCTTCTGATCAGTTTTAGCTTACTGATTAAAATTTCAAGATTTTTAGATGGATGGATATGTAGTCTCTTGTTTTTTTTCTTCTTCTTCTTGTGTGGTTTTTTCCTGGTGATTTAGTGGTTTCATCTCTGTGGGAATCTTTGTAAGATCTGTCCAGGAAGAATAGATGGAAATTAAATCTGGCATATGGTCGAGTGTTGCTTTGTTTTTTTTTATATGCTCTGTCATTGTCAAATAAACAAGTACTGAAATGAGATTGTTTCCAGTGTAATATCTGTATCATTAATTAAAATGGAACAGCCCATTCTACTGATGTGTTAAAATATAAATACTAGACTGAACTAGCAAATACATTCAGTATGTACTTTCACTTTTAATGCCTTAAGTATATTTAAAAGCAAGAACTTACATCTACTACAGTAAAAAAGGTTAATGTGGTACTTTTACTAGAGTATATTTTTGTCTGTGTATATACACTTTTACTTAACTTCTGTAAATCAGAAATTCTCAAACTGGAGGTCGCAAAATCTTTTCAGGGGGTTGCAAGAAAATTGTAAAAAAAATGATATATTATAAAGTCTAGATTTATTTATTATTATTATTATTATTATTATTATTATTATTATTAAACTTGGGATTTCTACCAGGGCTGTAAAAACTAACCATCAGTGAATATTTTAAATTTGTGCCCTAATATTTTAATATATTACCACAGACAACAAGGTAAGTACACATGCCACATTAAATATCTGAATCTGACATTATTATCAGAAGCTTATAATAATGTCTTGTTGCACCAGTGAACCACCAAAAACCACTTTATGCTCCTCATTTAGGAAGATTCTGAGTTTTCCAGTCTTACATTTAGAGGATGCTGCAGGATGAGCTCTTTGATATGTCAGACTTTTAATCACCAGGTTGTCGCGCAGGGGTCTGGGTCGGGAGCAACGACGTATGTTTTCTTGGGGGTCGTGGCTCGAATGCTGTAGATTTTTTATTTTAGTTATTTATTTAAAAGGGACAATGCATATTAATGGACATAAAAACAAATTCTACATTTAGGGCACATTTCAGGTACGTGGGGTGTACTTGACATTATTTAAATGTCAAGTTTGCTCTTAAAACTTAACAATAGAATAAATATTTTTACATATTATTTCAGTGTTAATTGTTAAAAAACAATTATTAAAACACAATAAAGCTGATTTCAGATCTATATAAAATCTTTTTGTGTATCTGAAAAGTCGCTGTCAGCTGTGTGACTCACTGATTAAACCCTATAAATCAGCAATGGTTTACTCCAAAGCCACATGACTTACATTGCTGGAGGGACATGCTTTGTGGTGGGAGCTCTGGAGACAGTGTGGAAAGTTTCACCTCCTCCTCGTCAACATTTCATCTACATGCTTGTCTACACACGGAGCACATGAGCTGGTTTTCAATAAGTTCTTCTGTACTTACTTTACATGTTGTAATGACAAAAATGTAAAGAAAGCACAGAGAAATGTGAGTCAATCGTGGTCACGTGGTGACACCTGCAGCAAGAACGAAGATGGAAACATGGAGGAAACGTCAGCAGCGTCACCCGTCAGGTGTAACACGGTTGACAGGGAAGGACACAGCTGACATTTTAGCAGGTTTATCATCGTATTCATGCTTTTTTAGCGAAGCTGGTTTAGACACATTAACTTGATTAAATTGATATTCCACATAAACTGCGTGATGAAATATATAAATAAGTATATATATATAAAAATATATAAATAAGTGTAATGAGGTCGTAATTACAAAAAATGCATGATTTAAGTGATACATAACTGGAAATAACTGATCTTAAACTATTAATTCACTGTTGCTATTAGATAGAAATGACATGATGAATACATCATTGAAAGTGTGAATAATTAGTAATTAGGCTTCATAAATCATGAATATCATCAAAATAATCGATACACTGAAAACACCCTAACTAGACTTTCCTACATGATTAACATAACTTTCTTAAATATATTCCTTCATTAATCGCTTCTCTTTGGCTCCACAGATAATCAACTTGGGCCGGTTGTTCCAACGTAATCCGATTGGATTTCAGTTATCGGACTGGATCAAATCTTGAAAATGGGTTGTTCAAAAAGGGATAGAAGGATTACGAAATCCAGTCCGGTTGTTATCCAAATAAAACCCTCAGTTTGTGTTGTCTAAAACTTTTGAGTAATTTCTGGATAACTTTGATTCAAGAAAACGGGATTATCCTAATCCCAGTAGGTAGGATTACAAGGCGGATTTCAAGAGGAAACTGCAGTAAAACCTCAGATTTGAACAAACAATAGTATCCTTTTAGTCGGTGCATATGCTAATATTTATATGTTGCACCTAGCTTGTTTACAGTTACTGAGATAGAGTAGATGAAGTAGCATAGGCTCCTACTAATCCTGTCAGCATAATACAGCAACAATGAAAACATAACCTCAACTCGTCCCAATGAAATAAAGCCCGAAACAAATTCAATAACAACCACACATAAAATAATTGATTTATCTGTCTGTCAGCGTTGCATAATCAGAACAGGAGCTGTCAGGAACAACGTTGAACACCTGCACCTTACTAGACGTCCAGTCCGTCCCTCATTCTGACAGAAAGCCGGAGGTTGGTTCGCTTCCTCGCCACGGGGCTCCGGTGCATCATTAACGTTGTCACAGAGAGGGACGTTGCGTCTTCGTGAAGACGTTTCCACAATGTCCACTAGGGCTGCAACTAATGACTATTCTGATGGTCGATTAGTCACCGACTATTAAAAAGACTAGTCGACCAATCGGATTATGTATCTCATGATTATTAAATGGATCTTATTTCACTTTCAGCTTTGAAATCTTGCATAAGGTTGTTAAGTCCGACGTGCCTCCTCTTTAAGTGTTTGAGCATTGCAGATGTACTTCCGTGGTACACAAGGTCCGCTTTACAGATCTCATCTGTATTTAATTTATTTTGTAAGTTTAATGTGAAGTTATCCCAGACTTTTAACGCCGCGGGTTTCCTCCCTGGTCCGCCACCATATTTTTCCCGTGGCAGACTTTATTGCGCATGTGCAACTCTCAGATAAAAAAAGACGATGTCTCACTCTGTATTTTTTCCCTCTCTGCGCATGTGTATTGTGAAACTCTCAGCAGAGATAGCATTAGAAGACGATGTCTCACTCTGTAGTTTTTTTTTGTTTTGTTGCTGACAATAGTCGACGGCTAAATTCATTGTCGACTATTTTTATTGTCGACTATTGTCGACAACGTCGACTAATCGTTGCAGCCCTAATGTCCACAATGTAGTTGTTAATGGAGCAGTTTTCTATTTGTTGTGGCTCCGATGGGAAGTCATACGGTTATACAAAGAAGTGGATGTTTATGGTTTCTGTGTGTTGTCTTACGATAAAAATCACTAAAAGTGACCCCATACCGGCTATTCTGTTGTTCTTCACAAAGCTGGAAGCCCACATTGATTTACATGCTGGAAATCTGGATTTGGTGATCCTGAAAAACGGGATTCTGGATTCTTCATCACTGAGAACAGCTTCTCACACAGATATGTGCTACCAAACATGCACAAGGTTCGAGCCACATGTAGACGGAGCAGGGAATTGCTTCAGGAATGGAGTGAATTAACTGTGCGGGGCCTGCAGTGTCGTACTTTGCCTTTAGTGTCCTATTACGCTGCCGCTCAGTCCCCTCCATCTGAATCTGTACAGTTTCCACGTTAATGAGTTGCGAAGCAGTTCGAAATTCTTTCTTTGTGCTTCAAAGTCACCAAAGCGCTGTGTGAACTCAGTGCGCAAGTATGCTCAGTTTACCAGCAAAGTGCGCATTTGGGAACACCGTTGCTCCGACTCGGTTCAACAGCAGCAGGGAAAGTGAGGCAAGGTGCATTTGTGTCTCCCATAAGAGCAGCTTCACTTACCACATCGTACACGTCAGTGATAATGCAGTCATTCCCTGGAGCTGAAGGTTTAAGACGTTAAGATGAGCTGTTTCATCAGCCAGAAACGCCAACTCACAAAATCGTGGAGTCTTTTCCTTTGCTGTCCGTGATCTGACAGATCTCCTTGCTGAGCTCAAAAACTTTGTTGAGAGCTTTCCCCGACTCTGCCAACGCAGCTCTGTAAGGAATGTCGGCAAACTGAATCTATTTCCCACATAAAAGACTGAAATTGCCAGTGATTTAAGCCTCCAGCTCGGGTAAAGCTTACCGTTTGCTACTGTGCTCATTATACGCTCCATTTTTAAACTTCAGCACATCTCGGTGTGTGATGCCGTGGTATGCTGTTAACTCACCATCTCCTCCTGCATCTTTACTCGCATCCTCCCCACGACTCCATTCTTTTCAGTTTGTCCCAGGGCAGTTTCATGTCAGTTACACTTTGACATACATTTTCAAAAGTCCCTTCTACTGTTGTCTGCACCGATTTAATGTCCAATGTCTCCTCTGTAACGCAAATTGGAGTCCACTCCACGGTTGAAGATGGCCAGCTGTGCAGCATCCGTCATGTCAGTACTCTCACCCACAGAACGAGAGTATGTGATAAAGTCTTTGCTTCTTTGACTCAGTTGTAGTTTTAGGTCAGTGGCCCTCCCACAAACCCGATCAGCCACCATATTTCCACTCAGGTTACGGATGACAACATGTGTTTCTTGTCTGAATACAAGAACCCCCACACCTTCCCCATGCAGCTCTTCAGAAACTCGCCCTTAGTAAACGGCCGGGCGGATCTGGTTTATCTCCTCAGCCACGATAAAACTTGCTTTCACAGCAGCTTCACTTTGTGATTTTGCTCTGGTGACAAACGTCTGTTGAAATGTCAGATTCTTCTTTAACTCTTGTACTTTCTCTTCTGATTCAGGTTTTCCATCTTATCCTGATGTTTTGTCTCCTAGTGCTGTCTTAGATTAAATTCCTTAATTAGAGCCACATTAGCTCCACAAATAAGACACATGGGTTTATCAGCAATGTCAGTAAACATAAACTCATCCTCCCATCGCTTTGGAAAGGCTCTGTTTTCAGAATGAACCTTTCTCTTCGCCATTGTAAGGAGCTAGCTTTGCAATAACTTTACAGCTTCAGAAACCTGATTTGATTTAAGCGGGAATGTTCCCAGGTAGCTCAGTGTTCGGCAAGGCAGCTGAAGCGCTGCACTAAGGGATATGTAGTTTGTGTGATATTAACGCTTCATATTGCCGGGCCACCAATAATAATAATAATAGATCTATTCGAAATGATCTCGCAGGCTGGATATAAATGTATGCTGGGCCGGATGTGGCCCGCGGGCCTTCAGTTTGACACATACGATGTAGATGTTAAACAGAAAAGGCCAGGATGGAACTTTGGAGACCTCCACATGTTATTGTCTGCTCAGATGTAAAGTTACTTACTGACACAGAGTACTTCCTGTTATCTAAGTATATTTAGAACCATTGTAGTGCAGTACCAGAGAGGCCCACCCGGTACTCCACATATATTGTTATGTTAATAATTGTTCAATAATTAAAAAGGAGGAGTGAAAGGAAAGGCAGAGCTCCAGACTCCAACCAAACAGTCACATTATGTGACTAAAATATGAGACAGTACGAGTGAATTCTTCATCTACTCTACAACGGCGACGATACATCTACCGGTCTTTTTCTTGTAGTAGTTATAAATGAATTTATTTAGTCGCTAACAAACTTCTGCTCCCCTCTTCAGCCCAGTAGTTCAGTAATAACAGATTAGCTGCTGGTTTGCCTCAAACTAACTTCAATACGAGAAAAGCAGACGAACACCAACGAAGAAGACTGCAGCCAATGTGTGTGTGAGCGGGGACGAACGAGCTCTGTGATTGGCTAATGTGTGGAAAGAGGCGGGTCTTGGGGGAATTTATTATTCCTCAGAGTTGCTAACTTAGCGACTTTGTGGCTGTATTTAGCGAGTTTTCAGACCCTATAGCGAGTTTTTCTGGTGTTATTGGAGACTTTTGGAGACGGAGGTGAATGAAGAGAGTTTATCTTCCCAACGAGGAGCGGTGCTGGTCAGACCCTCTCATACGAGGCTTGGTCTTCTCGCAGCAGCAGCAGCTGCATTCAGACGACGTTCAGCTCTGTTTTTAATGACCAGGCTGGAAATGAAACGTAGAAGCTGCTGCTGGAGGATCCTGCTGGTTTACCGTCACAGTAACGTCTGTTAATGAAGAGTGTGGAGGAAATATTTAAAAATGTTGTGACATGTTAAAGACTCCTAATAAAAAAAAAACAAAATACACTTAAAAATTAACTAAAAAATAAGGAAATTATTGACAGAATTATTTTATTTATTATGTATTTTATTTATTTATTTGCTGTTCTAAACATTTTTAGGTTGTCTTTTTATTAATGTTTGCCTTTCATCCCTCTTTTTAACAGCATCCATTACAACTATATGAACCAGGCTAATTATGCTAATTAGTGACTTGTAGGACAGCCAATAGCTGCTGTTCTTACTGAGGAGTGGGAACAGCAGCTGGAGGAGCATCAGTCCCTGAAGCTGTTTATTACCAGGAACTACATGGACCAGTCCTACCATGTCCTGTGGGGGATGATGGGGACAACGATAACGTTCTGCTTCCACTACAAAGTGAAAATCAAATCAAATTAAATCAAATCTGATTTGATTTGACAGCTTCTATGTCTACTTGTTTTCTGTTAGTGTGACCAATAAGAGGTTTTTATGTCAACTGCTGCACAAAAAATGTGAATTGTAAACATTGTAATTTGTGAATTTAATGTTCAAGTTTTTATCAGTAATACAGTGAAAATGAGAGGAAATGAGAATATTTGCTATGCAAGGCGATTTCATTTTTTTTTTTTTTTTAACTTGTCCTGTCCAGCATCATAGCAGCAAAATGATAATCTGGTTTCTGTATCGTGCTGAACAAATTTGCTCTGCCAAGGGGAGGCCTATGGGTAAGGCTCCTCTTCATAATCTGATTAATTTATTTATTTATTTACTTTGAATCACGGAATCTATGTAATCTTGCTGGACCTGACCGGAGGGGACAGAAAAAGATGGAAAATAGAAAAAAAAGAGCAAAAGGGAAAGAAGAAAGGAGACAAAAAGATCACAGACAGAAGGAAAACGACTCTTCAATCCACACCATCACCAGACAACAAACTGTTACACCTGTACATGAACACACCAGAACATTTTCTACAACTTTTACAAAAGCAGAAACACAGAAACACACACACAAAAAAAAAAAAAAAAAAAAAAAAAAAAACAAAAACAAAAAAAAAAAAACAGGGTTGCCAGTCATTAAGAGTTTTTAAATAATAACCAAATCAAATCAAAAAGACATAACAGCGACCAGATACTAACTCACAGGAAAAATACAAATTTTTTTTTGTTTTTTTCCCTTTTTTAATAATTATCGCTTAGTATTAAAAAACCCACTAGACAACTCAGTGACTGTGTCAGCATGCAGAGCATGAGAAACAAGGAGTGATCAGTGATGAAGAGTGGTGAGTCAGATCATGCAAATGCGACCTCGCCTCCACGGAGGCCAGAGGCAGACCAGGGCCTGGGCCGGGCCCTCAGCAGCAGACCCGGAGCACCAACCCATGCCACCCCACCACAAAGACAACTCCAGCCCCACCCGAAGGGCGGCAGAGGAGAGCCCCAGCAAGAGCCCCCCAAGGTCCCGGGGCACAGGCCCCAGTGGGCCAAGATCAGCAGCCGCCGGCCCCGCCAGGGACCGGCCCACCCAGGGAAGCCCAAGCGAAGGGCCCAGGGCCCCAGGAGCCCAGAGGCGGCCGCCCCACCCCCCAAAGGCAGAAGGCCCGCAACATGCCCAGGAGGACCAGGCCCCCCCAGACAGCCACCCGGCGTAGGCCAGCACACACCCCGATGTTCCAGCCGCACACCCCGGGAACCAGGGTGCTATCGGTCCCCTCCCCCCACTGCCCATCTACTTCAACCTGCATCCCATATAACCCCACACTCACACCCTCCCCCGTGCCGCACCCACAATCGCTCACCACCACACAATCACACCACACACAACCCTCCCACCATGCCCCGTGGGGGACTCCCCAGGCGGACAGCGGACCCCAACCCCCATAGAGCCAGCAGCCCACCAGCGCAGCCATCCCGGGACCCGGCCCCCAGCCACACACAGGAGGAGCAGGGGCGTAAGAGGTCCCCAATACCCTCTCCCTCCCCGCTCCTGACTGTTAATGTAGTGTGTGTTGTGTGCAATTAAAATTGAGGGGCAGTGACTGCAATGAGCCGCGAGCCGGGCCACCTAAGTGGCCCCGCCCGCCATGCACCGCATGCCATGCCCCCCAGGTGTTGTTTGTGTGTTGTGTTTCTTGTGTTTTGGTGTCTTGGTGCAATTAAAACTGAGAGGCGAGCAGCCACGGGGTGCATCCAAGGAGAACACTGAATGGTCTCCTCCGTTCCACCCCTCTTGGCCCCAAGCCTCCCAACTCCCTACGTGTGTGTGTGTGTGAGACAGAGAGAGCGGGAAGTAAGAGGGGTCCGGGGATGTACGTCCAGAGGGAAGCAAACTTCCCTCTGGATGATGAGCCTTTAGTGGCATTAGGCACCCCTGCTCCCCAGGAGGCCCCCCAGGGCAAGACAGGCCAGGAGAGGCCGCCCCCCACGACCGGGCCATTCAGGGACCGCAGCCAGTGAGCCGCCACCCACCCCAGAAAGTTCCCACCCTCCCACACCCCTAACGGGGAATGAGAGGATGGGGACAGCGGCAGACCCACGGCCCACCACCCCCAGGCCCGCCCAAGCCCCCCCCACAAGTGCACTTAACCCCGCCCCAACCACACACAGAAACACATGCACACACCTATTTCCTTGCACACTCCCACTCATCATAACTCACATATGCCCTCTCAGCCCCACCCAAAAAATATAAACACTCGCACAGCATCCAACCCTCCCACTCTCACTCCCCAGACACACCCCCACTCATCCTAACACATGCATACGCACGCACACAAACATACCCCCCCATTCACACAAACATCCACAGTGTAGACACACACACAACATACAAGCATCCCTGTCTCACACCCCAGCACCTCCCCCTATAATCCCCCGAATCCCACTCAGCCCTCCTTCAAACCCCTACACCCCCCCTGCCCCCGGGCCATACCCTGGGTCCCAGGGTGTCAACCAGACAACAGGGCATGCACCAACCCACACCATGGCAGCACATCCGGGCAGGCCCAGACCCCAGGCACATACGGAGCCCACCACCCCGGAGGGAGGAGGACCACCTCCAGGCACCAGAGCCCAGAACCCCCGCCCAGCCCGCCCCAGAATAGCCCGGCCACCCGGCTCAGGACCGACGCCCACCAACCCAGGCACCACCAGTGGCCTCACCAGCCGCCACGAGGCGACTCCAACCGCTGGCCCCCACAGCCCCCGACGGGGACAGACTCAGAGCCACCCCCACCGCAGAGCAGCCCGGTCCTGCATCACGGGCAACCACAAAGAACCCGCAACCACCAGTCACTCCCGTCCATTTCTCAAACCCCCATAGCAACGAGGTCACAGTCCTCCACCTACACTAAGTGATGGAACTAAGCACAGGGGACCAGAGGGAATGAAATTCAGCTAAATAGATCTTTAAGGAGGCAGACATTGTCTCATTACTGATGTGGTCAACTAAGAGATTCCTAAACTGCTGAATACACAGATTATTTTTGGTTTTCCAGTTGACAAGGATAGTTTTCTTTGCGATGCATAATGCTGTGCGTATCATGTGTGCAGAGTTAATTGCCATATTAATGTCACCCAAGTCACCTAGTAGACATAGTGCGGGGATTGTAGGAATATTACATTTAAACCATGTTGACATGTCCACACATACCTGAAGCCAGAACCTGTGGACAGGTGTGCAGGACCACAAGGCATGGAGGTAGTTATCTGGTGTGTTTTCATTGCAGTGTGTGCAGATGTTTGATTGTGACAGACCCATCCTGAACATCCTTTGTCCTGTATAATGAGTTCTATCCAGAATTTTGAATTGTATTAGTTGCATATTTGAATTTTTAGTCATTTTAAAGGTGTTTAAACATATTTGTGACCATTTATCTTTATTAAAGTTACTGGATAAGTCACCCTCCCATTTTGAAGTTGGAAGACAGATTGAGTCTTCTAGTTTAGATAATAGTCTATATGTTTTTGATAATAGCTTTGGGGCATTGAGATTCATGAATTCTGCCACCCTAATAGGTAGCTGTAAGTTTAATTGATTAATGGTATATTTTTTACATATAATAGATTTAAGCTGGTGATATTCTAAAAATGTTTTGCTACTGATTCCATATTGTGAAGTGAGAATATTAAATGATAAGAAGGTTCCATTTTCTATTATATGTTCTAACTGTTTTATTCCTTTATTTTTACATTGAGTAAAATTGATAAGCTTTTTGTTTTGAAGGATGTCAGGGTTGTTCCAGAGGGGTGTAAACTTACATGGAAAAAGTGAGGATTTGGTTATTTTTAGAAAATCCCACCGAGCCACTAAAGAGGAACTGATATTGATGCTTTTAAAACACTTATGTGTTTTGATGGTTGAGCTGATG
Source organism: Melanotaenia boesemani (assembly GCF_017639745.1). Lineage (NCBI taxonomy): Eukaryota > Metazoa > Chordata > Actinopteri > Atheriniformes > Melanotaeniidae > Melanotaenia > Melanotaenia boesemani. Next base: position 1,396,832 of record NC_055685.1, read on the forward strand.
AATGGCAGGTCAGAGATAAACACATCCTCACACAATGCTTGCTCTACATCTAACCATGGTTCATCCAGACTGCTAGGTTTAAGCCATTTGGAGATATATTGCAGTTTGTTAGCTAAGAAAACATGATTAAAGTCGGGTAGCTCCAATCCGCCTCTATCTTTAGTCTGTTGTAAAGTTTTTAGGCTGATACGTGATGGCTTATTTTTCCATAAAAATTTAGATATATGTGAGTCCAGTGACTTAAACCAACTGGAGGATGGTTTAGTGGGTATCATTGAAAACAGGTAGTTTACTTTAGATAGAACCATCATTTTAACTGTGGCAACCCTCCCCATGAGTGATATGGGTAAGCGCCTCCACCGTGAGAGATCATCCTCTATTGCTTTAAGTAGCTGGACATAATTTAGCTTTGTTAGTTCTGATAACCTGGGGGAAATGTTTATGCCTAAATATCTAATATTTCCAGACTGTATTGTAGTATTGGGTATGTTTTGTAGGTCACAGTTGATGGGCATAATAATAGTCTTAGACCAGTTAATAGAGTATTCAGATATTGATGAGAATGTGTTAATAAGTGTGATTGTCTGGGGGAGAGACGTCGGTGAGTTCTGGAGAAAGAGTAATACGTCATCAGCATAAAGACTTATCTTGTGTTCTATATTTTTGGCATGGATTCCTTTAATCTCTTTATTTTGTCTTATGGCCGCAGCTAGGGGTTCAATAAAAATAGCAAAGAGTGATGGAGAAAGCGGGCAGCCCTGTCTGGTGCCTCTCTGCAAACAGAAGCTTGGAGAGGTTTGATCATTGGTCTTCACACATGCATTTGGGTTGTTATATAATATCTTTATCCAATCTATGTAAGATGACCCAAACCCAAATTTGTTTAACGTTGCAAATAAAAATTTCCAGTTTACTCGGTCAAACGCTTTTTCTGCGTCTAAAGAAATTACTGTGGATTCCAGATTATGTAGAGTAGAATAATCTATGATGTTAATTAATCTACGCATGTTAGTAGAGGAATGTCTAACTTTAATAAAGCCTGTTTGGTCAGGATGTATTAGTAGAGGGGTTATTTTTTCTATTCTTCTGGCCAAAGCTTTGCTAATTATTTTGAGATCTACATTTATTAATGAAATTGGACGGTAACTGGATGGAAGTGTCGGGTCTTTACCTGGTTTTATTAGTAGAGTAATATTGGCTAGGTTCATATTTGAAGGTATTTTTTGTTTTTCCTTTATTTCTAATATCATATTGTAGAAAGTGGGTGCCAATGTTGTCCAGAATTCTTTGTAGAATTCTGCTGGGTAACCATCTGGACCTGGAGCTTTATTGCTGGGCATATGCTGGAGAGCTTCATGGAGTTCGCCGACTGAAAGGGGGGAATCCAAGACCATTTTATCTTCATGTTTTAATTGTGGAAGATTAATGTTACTAAGAAATTTATCAATATTGTCATCTGTTGTAGTTAGTTGTGATGTATATAATGTTTTATAGAATTCTTTGAAAGTGTTATTTATCTTGTCAGGGTAGTGGCTGATGTTTCCTTCTGGATCTCTGACAGAGGAGATGGTTGTTTCTCCTTGTTTGTTTTTATGTGATTAGCCAGGAACCTTCCAGATTTATTTCCATGCTCAAAATTCTCCAAGCGAAGTCTTTGCACCAAGAACTGCATCTTTTTATCTATTATTTCATTAAATTCAAGTTTAGCTTTCCTTATAGCATTTAGTGTGCGTTCTTCTGGGGAGACATGGTAAGCATCCTCTAAGGATTTAATTCTGAGTTCTAACTCTGAAAGGACTGCAAGGCGATTTCAGTGCGTGTCCCTAAATGTTCTGCTTGCGTTACTAAAAATTTAAGTTAGGGGCCGCTGTGGTCCTGGTAAGAAACGTTAGTCTGGAGCCCTGAAAGGAGTGAGGAGAAGGGGAGAAATGACGAAGAGATAATGAGAGGAAAAAGGAGAGATTGAAGGAAGAATAAACAGAAGGGATTGGTGGGAGGGGATGGGGAATGTTAAGAAATGTTGGAATGTTAAAAATAACTTTTCATTTGAAAACCAAAGAAAGGTTTTCCTCTTCTTTTCCTAATGTGTCCCGTCAGCTGTCACACACGATTCTTGTGCTTTAAATGACTTTAAAAGTTGGCTAAACTGTGATTGAAATGATGAGGAACAACTTACATAATAATGTTGAGTAGCTTTTTAAATTCACCGTAATATGGATTTGTGTTAAAAACAGAGGATAATATCTCACTGAACGTACATTTTTAGTTCAAAATTCTTATTTTCAAAGCAGTTAGACAAACAACAACAAAAGCCTGGATGAACAGACCCGAGTGCTTTATCAAATGCTTCCTTCATGTCTTCGACAGCACAACGTTGTCCGTAACACAGTTGGCAAAACAATGAACCGGGTGTTTAGTTTGATTTGAATATTGAAAAGATCATTAGAGCTCAAGCTTGCCAATGAATAGATTTAGAATAATCCAGGGGTATACTACGGGAACAAATAGAATAATAAGCCAAAAAGCACACTGACTTTTTGGTTGAGCGTAAATGCACCTCTAATTAGCAGTTTACAACAAAGACAAACATAATCCACACACACCAACACTTGCGAAATAACACACAAGTAAAGGAACAGTCATTGGTGGTTACATGTCTGCTTCCTCATTAGTCAACATCTGAGTTTTTCTAATAAAATACGACGGGATGCGGTCCCACACTGTACCTCTTTTAACTGATAGGACCTGGTTGGCTGGTACTACACAGTCGCCTCTAATGAGGCTCCGGTTACTTTACCACATACTGGATTCCAACCTGATAAATACATTAAAGGTACGGTCGAGACTTCACCTAAAGAGCTATCCATCACTATTTACCCCACTGAGTTATAGACCACCGTTCCTGAGAAACTGTTGACACGGTCATATACTTGGGGAGTATAGTACAGAGTACTTGGGGAACTGGTAATCTGGCAGAGTTTGAAGGGTTAAAGAAAGAAAGAAAGAACACTATGGAAATGTTAACAGGATTAAAACTTGATATTTAGAGTGACCACACAGAGCTGATCTGGAGCTTCACATCTCAGCCAAGTTTGAAAGTTAGAGCAACACAACCAAACCAACACGTCATTTTACTGATAATCTGTGCTGTTTTTAATGTGTGTGTGTCTGAGCGGAGCAGTATTTTTAATCCTACAAACAGCAGAGAACTTGTGAGGGCTATTACGACTGAATTACAAGAACACACAAAGGTGCAGTAAACAACTGTGGGTCTGTGGGGGCGGCAGAGGAAGGAACCGAGTGTTAAGTCATCCTCTGTATGCTCCTAGTGCCACACAGAAACTTCCTCCTGCCTGCCAGCCAACAGCCATGAGCTCAGACCAAAAACACACACCTCCAATGAATACAAACCTACACACTTACATAAAACCAGTGTGGGAAACAGAACACACCAGCTAAGTGCAGCTCTGCAAAGCTCAGCCTCTCTGCTAGCCCACTGGCAGATAAACAGCCATTGTTAGGAGGTGCTGTTCTTCAAACCGGCAGAGTCCACGCTGAACCGGATGAAAACACATCTTTCACGACGGGACAGTGTTTTCAACAAGAAACAATGCTGTTATTCCAAAGCACCATTAGCAGAACATTCATGTGATCCTGTGTGGTGTGGACCCAGAAAACAAGCCTTCCAGCTCCAGCTCCGTCCTTCTGAATGTCAGAGATGGTTTTAACAAAGATTCCTGCTTCAACTTCTGTCAGTTAATCATCAACAAAGCTACAAACAGACCAACTTTTTACACTTGTTTTGCATGCTGTTAAAAAACTTCCTAAATGGAGCAACTAAGCTGTTAGATGAAAGTGAATTTTCATCGAGAAGCAGAGCATGTTGTCATCTCTGGTCTTTGCTCCTGAACAAACAGAGACAAGCAGAGCAGCGTTACAATCACCTTAGATTAGTGGTTCCCAAACTGTTTCTGCAGGGACTCCTTCACACCGACAAAATAATGTCTAACCCCTCCAACTCCACCACCACATGCAGCCCAGTGCTTCCAAAGCAACGCTCAAAGAAAGAAACCCCTCCGCTAGGGTGAGGAACGGCCATCTTCCTCCGGTAAGTCGACGTGCTTTAGTAAAACAACTCTGCTGAACTTCTGAATTTATCAACAGATTTTTCTTTGTGTTCAGGATGAGAAGTTCCACAGCGGTGCTGGAACTTGTTTGGCTTCAGTCCTTCAGATGCTGATATTTGGAGACATGCAGCACACTGTGGCCTGTCTTCATCACCCACCTCTGACCATCACCTGGTCAGGCCTAGACAAAGACAGGCCTCCTCATATCTTTTGTCTTTTTTTTAGGTAGTTTAAATGTTTGTGGTTAACTCATCATGTGCAGATTGGTACTTTCACAAATTTGTCCATATCTTGCTAGCACTTCCAAATAAAACTTTTTATTTACAGCTATTTATTTATTCATATCTCTGCCCCCCCCCACCCAGGGGGGCTGCCCCCCAGTTTGGGAACCACTGCCTTTATCTTAACTATTAGATCCAGCAGTGCAACATCAGACTTAACTGGTAGTAAACGCAGAGTGCCGTCCATTACAAAGGGCAATTCACAACCTGACCCTGGTAGATCAGAACTGACCGTGGTCGATCAGACCTGACCCCGGTCGATCAGACCTGACTCGGGTCGATCAGACCTGACCCAGTTCGATCAGACCTGACCCCAGTCGATCAGAACTGACCGTGGTCGATCAGAACTGACCCTGGTCCATCAGAACTGACCCCGGTCCATCAGAACTGACCTCGGTCCATCAGAACTGACCCCGGTCCATCAGAACTGACCCTGGTAGGATGCTGTAGCTGATGTACAGCTGGTGTACTGCTCCTCCAGGTGTAGTTTTAACTTCAGCATGTAAACAAAACTAGCTCAGCAATACCCCTACCTCCTACCCTTACCTCCTACCCTATCCTGCCCCTACCTCCTACCCTATCCTACCCCTACCTCCTACTCTATCCTACCTCCTACCCTATCCTGCCCCTACCTCCTACCCTATCCTACCCCTACCTCCTACTCTATCCTACCTCCTACCCTATCCTACCCCTACCTCCTACCCTATCCTACCTCCTACCCTATCCTACCCCTACCTCCTACTCTATCCTACCTCCTACCCTATCCTGCCACTACCTCCTACCCCTACCTCCTACCCTATCCTACCTTCTACAGAAGACACTCAACACTCAGACAAACATATCCTGCTTCAAGACCCAGATAGGTTTATTTTAAATGTCCCTCTGGAACAATTTTAATGCTGTTTTAACGTCATTGGTGCTTTTCAAAACGGTTGTTAAAATATTACATAGTGTTTTTAACCAGAGAAAACACAAATCAATACATCGTTGTTCTAGTCTGCACATTTGATTTTTTATTCTACATAAATAAGTGATGAAAAGATGTAATCCCACCAGACGGATTCTGTGTGTGAAATAATGGATTAGATTTTGATAGGGCTTCTATAGTACTGGAGTGTTTTACAGTGAATCTATTATTCATTCATGCTCGGTGGTGGTGAGTTGTGTGTAGCTACAGCTGTGCTGGGGCAGACCGGCAACGTGGCAACGGCCTCTCAGACCAGCACCGACCATCATACACATTCATACAGCAGAGACGCCGTGCTGAGGTAAGGAGGGTGTCATTTGGATGAAGCAGGATCCGAACACAGCCTTCCGAAGATTCGCTCTGCTGCCTGAGCCACTGACCATTCACTTACTACAAAACAAAAAACAAAAGCTATGTTTTTCTGAAGTAACAAGATTATTTTACCCCCCAAAATAAGAATTTCCTGGTTTTCTGAATAAGTGAGACGATTTTTAGAAAAAAACTTGAGTTTTTCCTGAGTTCGTAGCTACTTTTAATTGGATCAAACGTCCGGTCGGAATAAAAATGTGGCATGTAAACATGTCAGCTGATTCGATTGGATCGGAAAACAGATTCCGATCATGTTTTGTTTTTCTGCGCATGCTTGAACTACATGCGGTTAAGTGACGTCATCAGTTCCAGGAAGACTTGAACAACGATGGCAGCGAAACCAAACGGGACCGTGGCAGATGCAGCGTTCTTGTTAGAAACTGAAAGATTAACAGTTATTGTCCAACGGCCCAAAGGTTTAAAGAAACAATCCCAAACATTTCTTCTTCTGAAGCTGTAGGCCCTGCGCAGGTCAAACGCGTTACGATCGTATTAAATCTACGTCAATACATCTGATCTGATAACTTGATCTGCCATCAGATTGATTTCAGTCAGATTAATTCTTTTTCCATATAAAATAGCTAATGAGATCATTTTACCCAAATTACACAACAAAATCCTGTATTAATGGAGTAATTTTACAAATAATATACACATTTTCCCCTTGTTTTTTCTGATGAAAATAAATAGGGTGTTTTCCTGAATTAACAAGTTAATTCTACTATACAAAGAAATATTGTGGGTTTCTCTGAATTAAATCTTACATAAAAAAAGTGCTACATAAAAATAGAAAACTCTCTAATAAAAGGGATTAATGAAGTATTTTTCATTTAATTTCATTCCATTCATTGTGCTCTGCTTGTTTGCATCACTAACCAGACAAGTTTCTTCTAAACAAAAGACACTAGTTTCCTCCAGAGAAGCTCCCACATGTTCCACAGCTAAAGGACGAAGGCTCTAACGGAGCTAAAGGACGAAGGCTCTAACGGAGCTAAAGGACGAAGGCTCGAAGGCTCTAACGGAGCTAAAGGACGAAGGCTCTAACAGGGCTAAAGGACGAAGGCTCTAAAGGAGCTAAAGGACGAAGGCTCTATCGGAGCTAAAGGACAAAGGCTCTAACGGAGCTAAAGGACGAAGGCTCTAACGGAGCTAAAGGACGAAGGCTCTAACGGAGCTAAAGGACGAAGGCTCTATCGGAGCTAAAGGACAAAGGCTCTAACGGAGCTTAAGCACGAAGGCTCTAACGGAGCTAAAGGACAAAGGCTCTAACGGAGCTAAAGGACAAAGGCTCTTACGGAGCTAAAGGACGAAGGCTCTATCGGAGCTAAAGGACGAAGGCTCTAACGGAGCTAAAGGACGAAGGCTCTAACGGAGCTAAAGGACGAAGGCTCTTACGGAGCTAAAGGACGAAGGCTCTATCGGAGCTAAAGGACGAAGGCTCTAACAGGGCTAAAGGACGAAGGCTCTAACGGAGCTAAAGGACGAAGGCTCTAACACAGCTAAAGGACGAAGGCTCTAACACAGCTAAAGGACGAAGGCTCTAACACAGCTAAAGGAAGAAGGCTCTAACACAGCTAAAGGACGAAGGCTCTAACACAGCTAAAGGATGAAAGCTCTAACACAGCTAAAGGATGAAAGCTCTAACACAGCTAAAGGACGAAGGCTCTAACACAGCTAAAGGAAGAAGGCTCTAACACAGCTAAAGGACGAAGGCTCTAACACAGCTAAAGGATGAAAGCTCTAACACAGCTAAAGGATGAAAGCTCTAACACAGCTAAAGGACGAAGGCTCTAACACAGCTAAAGGATGAAAGCTCTAACACAGCTAACACTTTAGTTTTTGTAAAATGATCTTAATTCAGCTTTCTGTAATTCAGCTTTGTTTTGTTTATGCCCCGGTTTCTTTGGGGGAAAAAAAAGACCAGCTCACCTCTTTTCTGGACCCAGCCTTCCTTGACGACGTTCTGGTCGGTCATGGTGGCTTCTCCTCAACACCAGTTCTCCCAGTTCTCCCAGTGTGTTAACGGTGGAGGAGCAGTAGTTTGATGGGTGGTGGAGCGGTGGGCTTATCTGAACTCGGTCAGCTGCCACCAGTCTGACAGCTCGACCCCTCGAACCTGACCTGACCTCAGACTTCGCCACCTGCTGCTGGGATGTGGAATTCTCCGTCTGGAACCTTCTCCCTCTCTTTCCAGCTATCACCTTCTCTTCCCTCCGGCCACGATGCCCACCCAACCTGACTTCCCTTCTACTGCTCCTCACTTCCCTTCCTTCCCTCCTTCCTTCTCACGCTCCAATTCACAGTGTCCCTAACCCTCGTTCTTCTAAACTTTTTCTTCTTCTTCTTCTTCTATATCCAAGCGCTCCCGGGGAGAGTCAGCCTGGAAGGACACAGAGGCAGAGAAGGGGGGCAGGTCAGTGGATGGTTTCCTTTACACAGTAAATACAGCAGTCATTGTTTAGAGCCTTAGCACACTTTCTGCCTCCTTCACTCCTAACCTCTACCTTTTCCTGCTTCCTTTGTTCCCTTACTTATCCAGCAACTCCCTCTCTTCCTCAGCATGGAGTATTTTTTATAAACATCTTGCTTCTCTCTTTCTTTATGGTCCCTTACTGTCCTTCACCCATTTTCCATGCTTCCTGAGATCATTCACAATCTTACAGCTCCCTCCATTTCTACCGTCCCACCCTCCTTGTGTCAGTTCCTGGTTTCTTCTTCTACGTCATCGTTTCTTTGTCCACCAATGTTTCAATTTTCTCTTGATTTCTTCCCCAGCTACTTCGATGCCAGCTTTTCACCTCTCCTCCTCCTTTTTTAGCCCCTCTACTCAGCCCCCTTTTCCTTCCACCAGTTCCTTCTTTCTCACCTCATCCCTTCCTTCCGAAGCCCATTCACTCTCGTTTTCCACCTTCTCCTGCTTCTCCCTTTCCTCTATTCCTTCTTTGACTCCCTTTATCTACATCAGTCTCTCGTTCCCTTTGCTTACTTTTTCTTTACTAGTGACTTTCTCACCTCAATCTTTCTGTCATCCCTACTTTAGCAGACCTTTCCCACCCCGTTTCCAGCTTCTACCATCTTCTCCTCTTCCTAGTTTCCACTAGTAATATTTACATGACACTAGAGAGGAAAAAATAAAAAGAAATAAGTTCAGAAACAAGTTGTTTGATAAATGAATTCAATGCCTTTAATCCCAAAGCCAAATAAAGGAAATGCTGCTTGAAGAGAGGGATACAAAATAAATCTCTTCATTTTTCTTTAGCTTATTCTCTTTTCTATGTTTTACTTTTTGTAAATCTGTTTAATCTTTTTACTTCCTAACTTCCACCTATACAACAAACACCAAAAATAAATGTAATCATAAAACTCGTATGCTCGTGTCCCTCCACCAGAACACTGAGATATCTCCATCTGTATTCTCCTTTCTTCTGTTCCAAACAGCTCGTTCTTCATTATCAACTCTTTCATTTACCTCCGTGGGTTCTTAAATGATAGGAAACTCAACTAACATTTAACCACTTCATTTCGCTTGAAGGTTTTAAATTAATATAAATTTCTTGTGAAACAGCTGTTTCTGGGTTTTTTTCTGTTTTTTTTCTGCTGCAAACCCAAACTTACAATGATATCTCTATGTTAAAAGGGACATCAAATTAAATAATAAATAATATTAGTAAAACAATTTAAGATATATTGGTTAACAGCCAGCAACTGTTCACCAACCATCACTCCTCATGTCTGCACGTTGAAATAAATGCAGGACAGATCCAGTCACAACAAAGCGGTGAATAGATGCAGCAGCCTCGCTGCTGGCCTATAGTGAGGATTTCTAACAACACACAGCTACTGTACCTGGTGATCTGACCCTCTTAAAGAGCTACATACTCAACATTAATGTCAGTCTGCACAGCATACGGTGACAGAAGACAATTTAAAAGCTGATGCACTTTCTGCTAGCATTCACTACAGAAGTAAAACGGCTGAAATCACCATCACAAACATGCCAAACCATCAAACTCGTGCTACTGTGGCCAAGTGTGACACACTGCAAAGAAACACAGCTCAAACTTAACTCTTTTAGTCAGGGTCTACTTACAGAATAACATAAAGAAATAGTATGTTCAGATTATATGAATATGCTAAACAACACAATGGTTTTTAAATGCGTCTTGAATTTAACGGTGTTTTGAAGTAAAGTCATTTTGTTCTGCTTCCATTGTTGGATGATGCTAAAAAAAAGGATTAGTTTGTACATGGGAAATGTTTTCCCATTCAGCACTTAAGCATATCATGTCATCATGAAAAATCCTAATCCTCCTTATTTTACAAGGAATTAAACAGTAAAGCAGCATTTCAGTCCTATCAGGCCTAGAACTCCTGTACCCTCCAATGCATTGTGGGTAGTCAGGACATTCCTTATGATGACATTCATCACTGACACATTCCTTCAACGCAAACCCACCACATAAGCAATCAATGAAGAGCCAGGGATGAAAAATAAACGTGAGACCCCCCTATAACCCCACCCCCACCCACTGATGACAACACAAACAATGGCGGACAGGAGCAGCGGGTTTATCAGCCGGTTCAGAGCTGCAGCTCCTCCGTACGTCAAGCTCCCTCCTCGTCCCTAGTTTATGGCCCATGACGTGCATCTCACAAACATTAAAAACAATAAATGAAAGATAATTACACTGAAACAACAGCTTTTCTGTCAAGGGCGTGTGGTGTCATTATCTGTTACATAACAAAATGCATTTGACGTTCTCTATTATACTTTAATGGCCCAGACAAGAATAACCGTCCGGCTACGTCTATTTTTATTTATTTTAAACCGATTAGTAACTCTAAGTCCTCATATAATTGGTTGTGTGAGACGACACTATAACGGTTGTTAATGACAAGCCGGCCTGTGATGGGTGGGATGCAGGATGCGGGCTAGCCAGGGATGCTAGCTGGGGTGAGGATGTTGGGGGGGAGGGGGGCGTTAGCGCTAATATTAGCCAGCTAGCTAGCTGGATGCTTGACTAGCTCTGCTACCTGGTTAACGGTCATTCTCCAGCAGGGAAACTGACCAAAAATGGGCAGTTTGCTATTTGCTATTATATTAATTTCTGATATTTTTAGGAAGGAAAAATAAATGAAAAATAAATCAGTCAATGCTGTTTTGTCGGTTAATTTCAGAAAGAGACGAGACACTGGTATTTTTTAATGGACGAGGGATAGAGGAAGATGGGAGGGGGGAAGGGGGAGGAGAGGATGAGGTTGTCATCCATCATGGAGATGGGTCAGACCGGGCCAGACGGACGGTAAAGCTACTATTCTTACCCTCCACTCTTTTAGGAAACAGCCGCAGCATCCCGACGCCGTATCCCTCTCAGAATGGTGAATGACGTAGCAACAGTCCACTAACGGCAGCTAGCTAGCATGCTAACCTCCGCTCCCACCCAGTCCGGCTCAAGATAAACGCGATGCCCATGTCTCTAAAACGAGGAGCCCGAGCCTGCTTCTTACCACCCAACAACCGATCTCCTGCCAGATCATGTTACATCACACCATACTGTTTATTTCACCTGGTAGTTGAAGACTCATAAGGATGTCCCTTCCTCTTCCTTCACACCTCTATGGCTCCTGGAGCATCCAGCGGTGTGACGTCCCTCAGAGGCAAAAACAGCAGTAGGACAGCGATGGAGCCATAGCCACTGACGCCGTGTCCAAAACCTCGAAGCTGGAAGGTTTTGTGTCCCAGACAGAAACGGCGGTGGCAGACAGATGCACGAGCAGAAACGCCGCTGAGCCTCGCTGCCTCCACAGCTCCGCCAGGAAACCTCGCTCGGCTCCGGGTCGGCGCGTCACTTTCAGCCAGATCTGACTGGGAGGACCCCACTGCCTTCAAAGACTGTCGGAAATTTTAGCTTTCATATCACCGTTGACCCAACCTGCAGACACACCAGGAAGATTTTATTTACAGCTGCTGTATTGTTAAATCCTTTTGAAAAACATTTATAATTAGTTAATGTTCAAAGAATGGAGCACCTGCATTTGATTATATTGAAGTTAAATTTCATCTTACTTGTCAAAACAAAGGTGTTGAGTTTTTGTGTAATAATATTTAAAAATTTCACATACACAAGTGTAAATTATTCTCCAAATTTTCTGGCATTTAAGAATAATTTTTATAAAACGTCCGTCTGATAGGATAAGAAATGCCTTAAGGCTTCTGGAAGGGGTGTCTACAGTTGGTCCTCGAGGGCCGCTGTCCTGCAGGTTTTCAGCGTTTCCTGTTTCAACACACCTGACTCAAATGAAATGGATCCAACAGCCAATTAAGTTTTGCACAATTAATCATTAATTTGAGTCAGGATGTTTTGGAGCAGGGAGACATGGAAAACCTGCAGGATTGTGGGCCTCGAGGACTGGAGCTGGCTTTAAGAAACATTGGTGTTGTGTTTTAAACTTCTATTTAGTGTGAAAGAGGTCTTTCATACTTCCTTTCTTTTCTTAATTTATTGTACTATACATACATGTCTTAAATACCATCCATATGTCAATTTTGCACTTTGTTATGTTGCTGATTTGTGAAATGACATAAAGAATCATTGTAAAAAATGTGCCTGAATCTGAGATTTTGGAGCACTTAGTCCTCCTATTTTGATAAACAGCTCGAAGTGAAATAGATGCAGTACTAGGTGTTGAATCCTGGGCTTTATCTGGTCAAGGATTCACGTGTTCGTTGATTTGGGAATAATCAGGAGAGAAAACAGTAAATTTCATTCAGAAGATGTATTATTACAATTCAGGTTACATCAGAAATGGAACGTGCTGGTGCAGAGCTCTGGTTGTTCTCACGAGCAAGCAGACAAAAATGTGTCTTTGCTCACCAGGAGAAGAAGGAAACTTAACTAGAGCCCCAGTGGTTTTATGCAGATCCGGGACTTGGAGGCGGGCTCACCGCAGCCTACATCTGACTCCAGGTCGGCTTGCGTCTGTTGTTGGTCAGAGTTTCTTCTTATCAGCCACTGCTCTTCTATCTGGACCTGTGTGTGTGACCGGAGAATCACAGAGAGTTTGCACACCATCTTCTGGAGTTATTAAAATAGTTTCATGTGCGTGGGTGTCCTAAGCCTGAATATCTACTTTGTTATATGAGAAACATTCCACCATGTGAAAAGGCCAAAGTGCATCACACAATATACTGAGCTGATTAATATAATCCTGCAAGCTAATAAATGTTTATCACACAACATAGTGAAACATAATCCTACGTAGGCAAGTTAATTTGTATAACATATTTAATGTGCAAGACAATCCAAATTACATAAAACATTTAAAGCAGGACTGATGGTGCAAAGAAAGAATTACAAAGTAGTAAAAGACAGCAACAAAAAGCAAACATGACAATAAAATCATAAATTAAAATGATTAAAAGCTAGATAAGTTCAAATGGTTCATGCTAATTTATTGCACAGGTGCATGACAAAAAAAAAGTTATAACCTGGATTTAAAAATGTCTACATTTGGTGAAAGTTTAATCTCCACCAGCAGTTTGTTCCACTTCTTTACAGCATAACAGCTAAATGCTGCTTCTCCATGTTTAGTCTGGACCATGATCTGGACTCTGGTCTGGACCCTGTATGGACCCTGGTCGGGACTCTGGTCTGGACTCATGTATGAGCCCTGTCTGGACTCTGGACTGGACTCTGGTCTGCACTCTGGTCTTGACCCTGTCTGGACCCTGTCCAGACTCTGGTCCGGATTCTGGTCTGGACTCTGATCTGGACCCTGTCTGGACCCTGGTCTGACCCTGGCCTAGACTCTGGTCTGGACTCTGGTCTGGACCCTGGTCTGGACTCTGGTCTGCACTCTGGTCTGTACCCTGTCTGGACCCTGTCCGGACTTTGGTCTGGACCTTGGTCTGGACTCTGGTCTGCACCCTGGTCTGGACCCTGTTTGGACCCTGTCCAGACTCTGGTCCGGACCCTGGTTTGGACTCTGGTCTGGACCCTATCTAGACTCTGGTCTGGACCCTGGTCTGGACTCTGGTCTGGTCTCATCTATGGGCCCTGTCTGGACTCTGGTCTGGACCCTGGTCTGGACTCTGGTCTGGACTCTGGTCTGGACTCTGGTCTGGACCCTGGTCTGCACTCTGGTCTGCACTCTGGTCTGTACCCTGTCTGGACCCTGTCCGGACTCTGGTCTGGACCCTGGTCTGGACTTTGGTCTGCACCCTGGTCTGGACCCTGTTTGGACCCTGTCCAGACTCTGGTCCGGACCCTGGTGTGGACTCTGGTCTGGACCCTATCTAAACTCTGGTCTGGACCCTGGTCTGGACTCATCTATGGGCCCTGTTTGGACTCTGGTCTGGACTCTGGTCTGCACTCTGGTCTGTACCCTGTCGGGACTCTGGTCCGGACCCTGGTTTGGACTCTGGTCTGGACCCAATCTAGACTCTGGTCTTGACGCTGTCTGGACCCTGTCCAAACTCTGGTCCGGATTCTAGTCTGGACTCTGGTCTGAACCCTGGTCTGGACTTATGTATAGGCCCTGTCTGGACCCTGGTCTGGATTTTGGTCTGCATTCTGGTCTGGACCCTGTCCAGACTCTGGTCTGGACCCTGTTATGGACTCTGGTCTGGACCCTTGTCTGACTCTGGTCTGGACTCTGGTCTGGACTCTTGTATGGACTCTGGTCTGCACTCTGGTCTGGACCCTGTCTAGACCCTGTCTGGACCCTGTCTGGACTCATGTATGGACCCTGATCTGGACTTTGGTCTGCACCCTGGTCTGGACCCTGTTTGGACCCTGGTCTGGATTTTGGTCTGCATTCTGGTCTGGACCCTTTCCAGACTCTGATCTGGACCTTCGTCTGACTCTGGTCTGGACTCATGTATGAGCTCTGTCCGGACTCTGGTCTGGATCCTGGTCTGGACTTTGGTCTGCACCCTGGTCTGGACCCTGTTTGGACCCTGTCCAGACTCTGGTCCGGACCCTGGTCTGAACTCTGGTCTGGACCCTATCTGGACCCTGTCCATACTCTGGTCTGGACCCTGGTCTGGACTTTGGTCTACACCCTGGTCTGGACCCTGTTTGGACCCTGTCCAGACACTGGTCTGGACCCTGTCTGGACCCTGGTCTGAGATTTGGACTGCATTCTGGTCTGGACCCTTTCCAGACTCTGGTCTGGACTCTGGTCTGACTCTGGTCTGGACCCTGGTCTGACTCTGGTCTGGACTCTGGTCTGCACTTTGGTCTGTACCCTGTCTGGACTCTGGTCTGGACCCTGGTCTGGACTTTGGTCTGCACCCTGGTCTGGACCCTGTTTGGACACTGTCCAGACTCTGGCCCGGACCCTGGTTTGGACTCTGGTCTGGACCCTATCTAGACTCTGGTCTGGACCCTGGTCTGGACTCATCTATGGGCCCTGTATGGACACTGGTCTGGACTCTGGTCTGCACTCTGGTCTGTACCCTGTCTGGACCCTGTCGGGACTCTGGTCCAGACCCTGGTTTGGACTCTGGTCTGGACCCTATCTAGACTCTGGTCTTGACTCTTGGTCTATTTGGAGGCACACGAGCGCCCTCAAAAAAAAAAAAAAAAAAAAAGAATATCACCACTTTTCTACACTAAAACCCTGATTTCCACGTCAAGTTAATGAGCGCTGGACTCTGGTCTGGACCCTGTCTGGACCCGGTCCGGACTCTGGTCTGGACTCTGGTCTTCACTCTGGTCTGGACCCTGTCTGGACCCTGGTCTGGACTCATGTATGGACCCTGGTCTGGACTTTGGTCTACACCCTGGTCTGGACCCTGTTTGGACCCTGTCCAGACTCTGGTGTGGACCCTGTCTGGACCCTGGTCTGGATTTTCGTCTGCATTCTGGTCTGGACCCTTTCCAGACTCTGGTCTGGACCCTGGTCTGACCCTGATCTGGACTCTGGTCTGCACTCTGGTCTGGACTCGTGTATGGGCTCTGTCCGGACTCTGGTCTGCATCCTGGTCTGGACTTTGGTCTGCACCCTGGTCTGGACCCTGTTTGGACCCTGTCCAGACTCTGGTCCGGACCCTGGTCTGCACTCTGGTCTGGACCCTTCCTAGACCCTGTCCATACTCTGGTCTGGGCCCTGGTCTGGACGTTGGTCTGCACCCTGGTCTGGACCCTGTTTGGACCCTGGTCTGAGTTTTGGACTGCATTCTGGTCTGGACCCTTTCCAGACTCTGGTCTGGACTCTGGTCTGACTCTGGTCTGGACCCTGGTCTGACGCTGGTCTGGACTCTGGTCTACACTTTGGTCTGTACCCTGTCTGGACTCTGGTCTGGACCCTGGTCTGGACTTTGGTCTGCACCCTGGTCTGGACCCTGTTTGGACCCTGTCCAGACTCTGGCCCGGACCCTGGTTTGGACTCTGGTCTGGACCCTATCTAGACTCTGGTCTGGACCCTGGTCTGGACTCATCTATGGGCCCTGTTTGGACTCTGGTCTGGACTCTGGTCTGCACTCTGGTCTGTACCCTGTCTGGACCCTGTCGGGACTCTGGTCTGCACTCTGGTCTGGACTCTGGTCTGGACCCTATCTAGACTCTGGTCTGGACCCTGGTCTGGACTCATCTATGGGCCCTGTATGGACCCTGGTCTGGACTCTGGTCTGCACTCTGGTCTGTACCCTGTCTGGACCCTGTCGGGACTCTGGTCCAGACCCTGGTTTGGACTCTGGTCTGGACCCTGTCTGGACCCTGGTCTGGACTCATGTATGGACCCTGTTCTGGACTTTGGTCTACACCCTGGTCTGGACCCTGTTTGGACCCTGTCCAGACTCTGGTGTGGACCCTGTCTGGACCCTGGTCTGGATTTTCGTCTGCATTCTGGTCTGGATCCTGTCCAGACTCTGGTCGGGACCCTGGTCCGACCCTGGTCTGGACTCTGGTCTGCACTCTGGTCTGGACTCATGTATGGGCTCTGTCCGGACTCTGGTCTGGATCCTGGTCTGGACTTTGGTCTGCACCCTGGTCTGGACCCTGTTTGGACCCTGTCCAGACTCTGGTGTGGACCCTGTCTGGACCCTGGTCTGGATTTTCGTCTGCATTCTGGTCTGGACCCAGTCCAGACTCTGGTCTGGACCCTGGTCTGACTCTGGTCTGGACTCGGGTCTGGACTCTGGTCTGGACCCTTGTCTGGACTCTGGTCTGCACTCTGGTCTGGACTCATGTATGGGCTTTGTCCGGACTCTGGTCTGGATCCTGGTCTGGACTTTGGTCTGCACCCTGGTCTGGACCCTGTGTGGACCCTGTCCAGACTCTGGTCCGGACCCTGGTCTGCACTCTGGTCTGGACCCTGTCTGGACCCTGTCCATACTCTGGTCTGGGCCCTGGTCTGGACGTTGGTCTGCACCCTGGTCTGGACCCTGTTTGGACCCTGGTCTGAGTTTTGGACTGCATTCTGGTCTGGACCCTTTCCAGACTCTGGTCTGGACCCTGGTCTGACTCTGGTCTGGACCCTGGTCTGACTCTGGTCTGGACTCTGGTCTGCACTTTGGTCTGTACCCTGTCTGGACTCTGGTCTGGACCCTGGTCTGGACTTTGGTCTGCACCCTGGTCTGGACCCTGTTTGGACCCTGTCCAGATTCTGGTCCGGACCCTGGTTTGGACTCTGGTCTGGACCCTATCTAGACTCTGGTCTGGACCCTGGTCTGGACTCATCTATGGGCCCTGTTTGGACTCTGGTCTGGACTCTGGTCTGCACTCTGGTCTGTACCCTGTCTGGACCCTGTCGGGACTCTGGTCTGCACTCTGGTCTGGACTCTGGTCTGGACCCTATCTAGACACTGGTCTGGACCCTGGTCTGGACTCATCTATGGGCCCTGTCTGGACTCTGGTCTGGACCCTGGTCTGGACCCTGGCCTGACTCTGGTCTGGACTCTGGTCTGGACCCTGGTCTGGACTCTGGTCTGCACTCTGGTCTGGACTCATGTATGGACCCTGTCTGGACTCTGGTCTGGATCCTGGTCTGGACCCTGTTTGGACCCTGTCCAGAGTCTGGACCGGACCCTGGTTTGGACTCTGGTCTGGACCCTGGCCTGACTCTGGTCTGGACTCTGGTCTGGACCCTGGTCTGGACTCTGGTCTGCACTCTGGTCTGTACCCTGTCTGGACCCTGTCCGGACTCTGGTCTGGACCCTGATCTGGACGTTGGTCTGCACCCTGGTCTGGACCCTGTTTGGACCCTGTCCAGCCTCTGTTCCGGATTCTGGTCTACACCCTGGTCTGGACCCTGTTTGGACCCTATCCAGACTCTGGTCTGGACCCTGTCTGGACCCTGGTCTGAGTTTTGGACTGTATTCTGGTCTGGACCCTTTCCAGACTCTGGTCTGGACTCTGGTCTGAGTCTGGTCTGGACCCTGGTCTGACTCTGGTCTGGACTCTGGTCGGCACTTTGGTCTGTACCCTGTCTGGACTCTGGTCTGGACCCTGGTCTGGACTTTGGTCTGGACCCTGGTCTGGACCCTGTTTGGACCCTGTCCAGACTCTGGCCCGGACCCTGGTTTGGACTCTGGTCTGGACCGTATCTAGACTCTGGTCTGGACCCTGGTTTGGACTCATCTATGGGCCCTGTTTGGACTCTTGTCTGGACTCTGGTCTGCACTCTGGTCTGGACCCTGTCTGGACCCTGTCGGGACTCTGGTCCAGACCCTGGTTTGGACTCTGGTCTGGACCCTATCTAGACTCTGGTCTTGACTCTTTGTCTATTTGGAGGCACACGAGCGCCCTCAAAAAAAAAAAAAAAAAAAAGGAATATCACCACTTTTCTACACTAAAACCCTCATTTCCACGTCAAGTTAATGAGCGCTGGACTCTGGTCTGGACCCTCTCTGGACCCGGTCCGGACTCTGGTCTGGACTCTGGTCTTCACTCTGGTCTGGACCCTGTCTGGACCCTGGTCTGGACTCATGTATGGACCCTGGTCTAGACTTTGGTCTGCACCCTGGTCTGGACCCTGTTTGGACCCTGTCCAGACTCTGGTGTGGACCCTGTCTGGACCCTGGTCTGGATTTTCGTCTGCATTCTGGTCTGGACCCTGTCCAGACTCTGGTCTGGACCCTGGTCTGGACTCTGGTCTGGACTCTGGTCTGGACCCTGGTCTGGACTCTGGTCTGCACTCTGGTCTGGACTCATGTATGGGCTCTGTCCGGACTCTGGTCTGGATCCTGGTCTGGACGTTGGTCTGCACCCTGGTCTGGACCCTGTTTGGACCCTGTCCAGACTCTGGTCCGGACCCTGGTCTGCACTCTGGTCTGGACCCTGTCTGGACCCTGTCCATACTCTGGTCTGGGCCCTGGTCTGGACGTTGGTCTGCACCCTGTTCTGGACCCTGTTTGGACAGGGTCTGAGTTTTGGACTGCATTCTGGTCTGGACCCATTCCAGACTCTGGTCTGGACTCTGGTCTGACTCTGGTCTGGACCCTGGTCTGACGCGGGTCTGGACTCTGGTCTGCACTTTGGTCTGTACCCTGTCTGGACTCTGGTCTGGACTTTGGTCTGCACTCTGGTCTGGACCCTGGCTGGACCTTGTCCGGACCCTGGTCTGGACTTTGGTCTGCACCCTGGTCTGGACCCTGTTTGGACCCTGTCCAGAGTCTGGTCTGGACCCTGTCTGGACACTGGTCTCAGTTTTGGATTGCATTCTGGTCTGGACCCTTTCCAGACTCTGGTCTGGATTCTGGTCTGACTCTGGTCTGGACCCTGGTCTGGACTCATGTCTGGACCCTGTCCAAACTCTGATCCGGATTCTGGTCTGGACTCTGGTCTGGACCCTGGTCAGCACTCTGGTCTGACTCTGGACTGGACTCTGGTCTGCACTCTGGTCTGGACCCTGGTCTGGACTCTGGTCTGGACTCATGTATGTGCCCTGTCTGGACTCTGGTCTGGACTCTGGTCTGGACCCTGGTCTGGACCCTAGTCTGGATTCATGTATGAGCCCTGTCTGGACTCTGGTCTGCACTCTGGTCTTGACCCTGTCTGGACCTTGTCCAGCCTCTGGTCCGGATTCTGGTCTGGACTCTGATCTGGACCTTGTCTGGATCCTGGTCTGACTCTGGTCTGGACTCTGGTCTGGACCCTGGTCTGGACTCTGGTCTGGACTCTGGCTTGGACCCTGGTCAGGACTCAGGTCTGGGCCCTGTCCGACTCTGGTCTGGACTCTGGCCTTGACCCTGTCTGGACCCTGTTCGGACTCTGGTCTGGACACTGGTCTGGATTTTGGTCTGCACTCTGGTCTGGACTCTGGTCTGGACCCTATCTAGACTCTGGTCTGGACCCTGGTCTGGACTCATGTAGGGGCCCTGTCTGGACTCTGGTCTGGATCCTGGTCTGGACCCTGTTTGGACCCTGTTCAGACTCTGGACGGGACCCTGGTTTGGACTCTGGTCTGGACCCTGGCCTGACTCTGGTCTGGACTCTGGTCTGGACTCTGGTCTGGACCCTGGTCTGGTCCCTGGTCTGCACTCTGGTCTGTACCCTGTCTGTACCCTGTCCGGACTCTGGTCTGGACCCTGGTCTGGACTTTGGTCTGGACCCTTGTCTGACACTGGTCTGGACTCTGGTCTGGACTCTTGTATGGACTCTGGTCTGCACTCTGGTCTGGACCCTGTCTAGACCCTGTCCGGACTCTGGTCTGGACTCATGTATGGGCCCTGTCTGGACTCTGGTCTGGACTCTGGTCTGCACTCTGGTCTGGACTCTGTCTAGACTCTGGTCTGGACCCTGATCTGGACATTGGTCTGCACCCTAGTCTGGACCCTGTTTGGACCCTGTCCAGACTCTGGTCTGGACCCTGGCTGGACCCTGGTCTGGATTTTGGTTTGCATTCTGGTCTGGACCCTTTCCAGACTCTGG
Organism: Melanotaenia boesemani; assembly: GCF_017639745.1. Taxonomy (NCBI): domain Eukaryota; kingdom Metazoa; phylum Chordata; class Actinopteri; order Atheriniformes; family Melanotaeniidae; genus Melanotaenia; species Melanotaenia boesemani. The sequence goes on from NC_055685.1 coordinate 1,417,452, forward strand.
TCTGGACCCATGTCTGACTCTGGTCTGGACCCTGGTCTGACGCTGGTCTGGACCCTGGTCTGGATTCTGGACTGGACTCCGGTCTATACCCTGTCTGGACCCTGTCGGGACTCTGGTCTGGACCCTAGTCTGGACTCATGTATGGTCCCTGTCTGGACTCTGGTCTGGACTCTGGTCTGGACCCTGTCCGGACTCTGGTCTGCACCCTGGACTGGACCCTGTTTGGACCCTGTCCAGACTCTGGTCCGGACCCTGGTTTGGACTCTGGTCTGGTCCCTATCTAGACTCTGGTCTGGACCCTGGTCTGGACTCATCTATGGGCCCTGTCCGGATTCTGGTCTGGACTCTGGTCTGCACTCTGGTCTGGACCCTGGTCTGGACTCATCTATGGGCCCTGTCTGCACCCTGGTCTGGACTCTGGTCTGGACTCTGGTCTGGACCCTGTGTGGACCCTGTCCGGACTCTTGTCTGTACCCTGGCCTGGACTCATGTATGGGCCCTGTCTGGACTCTGGTCTGGCATCTGGTCTGCACTCTGGTCTGGACCCTGTCTGGACCCTGTCAGGACTCTGGTCTGGACCCTGGTCTGGACTCATGTATGGGCCCTATCTAGACTCTGGTCTGGACCCTGGTCTGGACTCATCTATGGGCCCCGTCTGGATTCTGGTCTGGACTCTGGTCTGCACTCTGGTCTGGACCCTGTCTGGACCCTGGTATGAATGTTGGTCTGCATTCTGGTCTGGACCCTTTCCAGACTCCGGTCTGGACCCATGTCTGACTCTGGTCTGGACCCTGGTCTGACTCTGGTCTGGACTCTGGTCTGGACCCTGGTCTGGACTCTGGTCTGGACTCATGTATGAGCCCTGTCTGGACTCTGGTCTGGACACTGGTCTGGATTTTGGTCTGCACTATGGTCTGGACTCTGGTCTGGACCCTATCTAGACTCTGGTCTGGACCCTGGTCTGGACTCATGTATGGGCCCTGTCTGGACTCTGGTCTGGATCCTGGTCTGGACCCTGTTTGGACCCTGTTCAGACTCTGGACGGGACCCTGGTTTGGACTCTGGTCTGGACCCTGGCCTGACTCTGGTCTGGACTCTGGTCTGGACTCTGGTCTGGACCCTGGTCTGGTCCCTGGTCTGCACTCTGGTCTGTACCCTGTCTGTACCTTGTCCGGACTCTGGTCTGGACCCTGGTCTGGACTTTGGTCTGGACCCTTGTCTGACACTGGTCTGGACTCTGGTCTGGACTCTTGTATGGACTCTGGTCTGCACTCTGGTCTGGACCCTGTCTAGACCCTGTCCGGACTCTGGTCTGGACTCATGTATGGGCCCTGTCTGGACTCTGGTCTGGACTCTGGTCTGCACTCTGGTCTGGACTTTGTCTAGACTCTGGTCTGGACCCTGATCTGGACATTGGTCTGCACCCTAGTCTGGACCCTGTTTGGACCCTGTCCAGACTCTGGTCTGGACCCTGGCTGGACCCTGGTCTGGACTTTGGTCTGCATTCTGGTCTGGACCCTTTCCAGACTCTGGTCTGGACCCATGTCTGACTCTGGTCTGGACCCTGGTCTGACGCTGGTCTGGACCCTGGTCTGGATTCTGGACTGGACTCCGGTCTATACCCTGTCTGGACCCTGTCGGGACTCTGGTCTGGACCCTGGTCTGGACTCATGTATGGTCCCTGTCTGGACTCTGGTCTGGACTCTGGTCTGGACCCTGTCCGGACTCTGGTCTGCACCCTGGTCTGGACCCTGTTTGGACCCTGTCCAGACTCTGGTCCGGACCCTGGTTTGGACTCTGGTCTGGTCCCTATCTAGACTCTGGTCTGGACCCTGGTCTGGACTCATCTATGGGCCCTGTCCGGATTCTGGTCTGGACTCTGGTCTGCACTCTGGTCTGGACCCTGGTCTGGACTCATCTATGGGCCCTGTCTGCACCCTGGTCTGGACTCTGGTCTGGACTCTGGTCTGGACCCTGTGTGGACCCTGTCCGGACTCTTGTCTGGACCCTGGCCTGGACTCATGTATGGGCCCTGTCTGGACTCTGGTCTGGTCTCTGGTCTGCACTCTGGTCTGGACCCTGTCTGGACCCTGTGCAGCCTCTGGTCCGGATTCTGGTCTGGACTCTGATCTGGAACTTGTCTGGACCCTGGTCTGACTCTGGTCTGGACCCTGGTCTGGACTCATCTATGGGCCCTTTCTGGACTCTGGTCTGGACCCTGGTCTGGACCCTTGCCTGACTCTGGTCTGGACTCTGGTCTGGACCCTGGTCTGGACTCTGGTCTGCACTCTGGTCTTGACTCATGTATGGGCCCTGTCTGGACTCTGGTCTGGATCCTGGTCCGGACCCTGTTTGGACCCTGTCCAGAGTCTGGACCGGTCCCTGGTATGGACTCTGGTCTGCACTCTGGTCTGGACCCTGGCTGGACCCTGTCCGGACCCTGGTCTGGACTTTGGTCTGCACCCTGGTCTGGACCCTGTTTGGACCCAGTCCTGACTATGGTCTGGACCCTGTCTGGACCCTGGTCTCAGTTTTGGACTGCTTTCTGGTCTGGACCCTTTCCAGACTCTGGTCTGGATTCTGGCCTGACTCTGGTCTGGACCCTGGTCTGGACTCTGGTCTGGACTCTGGTCTGGACCCTGTGTGGACCCTGTCCGGACTCTGGTCTGGACCCTGGTCTGGACTCATGTACGGGCCCTGTCTGGACTCTGGTCTGGACTCTGGTCTGCACTCTGGTCTGGACCCTGTCTGGACCCTGTCAGGACTCTGGTCTGGACTCTGGTCTGGACTCATGTATGGGCCCTATCTAGACTCTGGGTGGACCCTGGTCTGGACTCATCTATGGGCCCTGTCTGGATTCTGGTCTGGACCCTGGTCTGGATTTTGGTCTGCATTCTGGTCTGGACCCTTTCCAGACTCTGGTCTGGACCCATGTCTGAGTCTGGTCTGGACCCTGGTCTGACTCTGGTCTGGACTCTGGTCTGCACTCTGGTCTGGACCCTGGTCTGGACTCTGGTCTGGACTAATGTATGAGCCCTGTCTGGACTCTGGTCTGGACTCTGGTCTGGTCTCATGTATGAGCCCTGTCTGGACTCTGTTCTGCACTCTGGTCTTGACACTGTCTGGACCCTGTCCAGCCTCTGGTCCGGATTCTGGTCTGGACTCTGATCTGGACCTTGTCTGGACCCTGGTCTGTCTCTGGTCTGGACTCTGGTCTGGACCCTGGTCTGACTCTGGTCTGGACTCTGGTGTGGACCCTGGTCAGGACTCAGGTCTGGTCTCTGGCCTGGACCCTGTCTGCACCCTGGTCTGGATTTTGGTCTGCATTCTGGTCTGGACCCTTTCCAGACTCTGGTCTGGATCCTGGTCTGACTCTGGTCTGGACTCTGGTCTGCACTCTGGTCTGGACCCTGTCTGGACCCTGGTCTGGATTTTGGTCTGCATTCTGGTCTGGACCCTTTCCAGACTCTGGTCTGGACCTTCGTCTGACTCTGGTCTGGACTCTGGTCTGGTCTCTGGTCTGGACTCATGTATAGGCCCTGACCGGACTCTGGTCTAGATCCTGGTCTGGACTTTGGTCTGCACCCTGGTCTGGATCCTGTTTGGACCCTGTCCAGACTCTGGTCCGTACCCTGGTCTGCACTCTGGTCTGGACCCTGTCTGGACCCTGTCCGGTCCCTGGTCTGGACTTTGGTCTGCACCCTGGTCTGGACCCTGTTTGGACCCTGTCCAGACTCTGGTCTGGACCCTGTCTGGACCCTGGTGTGAGTACTGGACTGCATTCTGGTCTGGACCCTTTCCAGACTCTGGTCTGGACTCTGGTCTGACTCTGGTCTGGACCCTGGTCTGACTCTGGTCTGGACTCTGGTCTGCACTTTGGTCTGTACCCTGTCTGGACTCTGGTCTGGACCCTGGTCTGGACTTTGGTCGGCACCCTGGTCTGGACCCTGTTTGGACCCTGTCCAGATTCTGGTCCGGGCCCTGGTTTGGACTCTGGTCTGGACCCTATCTAGACTCTGGTCTGGACCCATGTCTGACTCTGCTCTGGACTCTGGTCTGCACTCTGGTCTGGACCCTGTCTGGACTCTGGTCTGGACCCTGGTCTGGACTTTGGTCGGCACCCTGGTCTGGACCCTGTTTGGACCCTGTCCAGATTCTGGTCCGGGCCCTGGTTTGGACTCTGGTCTGGACCCTTTCCAGACTCTGGTCTGGATCCTGGTCTGACTCTGGTCTGGACTCTGGTCTGCACTCTGGTCTGGACCCTGTCTGGACCCTGGTGTGAGTACTGGACTGCATTCTGGTCTGGACCCTTTCCAGACTCTGGTCTGGACTGTGGTCTGACTCTGGTCTGGACCCTGGTCTGACTCTGGTCTGGACTCTGGTCTGCACTTTGGTCTGTACCCTGTCTGGACTCTGGTCTGGACCCTGGTCTGGACTTTGGTCGGCACCCTGGTCTGGACCCTGTTTGGACCCTGTCCAGATTCTGGTCCGGGCCCTGGTTTGGACTCTGGTCTGGACCCTATCTAGACTCTGGTCTGGACCCATGTCTGACTCTGCTCTGGACTCTGGTCTGCACTCTGGTCTGGACCCTGTCTAGACCCTGTCCGCACTCTGGTCTGGACTCATGTATGGGCCCTGTCTGGACTCTGGTCTGGACTCTGGTCTGCACTCTGGTCTGGACTCTGTCTAGACTCTGGTCTGGACCCTGATCTGGACATTGGTCTGCACCCTAGTCTGGACCCTGTTTGGACCCTGTCCAGACTCTGGTCTGGACCCTGGCTGGACCCTGGTCTGGACTTTGGTCTGCATTCTGGTCTGGACCCTTTCCAGACTCTGGTCTGGACCCATGTCTGACTCTGGTCTGGACCCTGGTCTGACGCTGGTCTGGACCCTGGTCTGGTCTCTGGCCTGGACCCTGTCTGCACCCTGGTCTGAACTCATGTATGAGCACTGTCCGACTCTGGTCTGGACTCTAGTCTGCACTCTGGCCTGGAACCTGTCTGGACCCTGTTCGGACTCTGGTCTCGACACTGGTCTGGATTTTGGTCTGCACTCTGGTCTGGACTCTGGTCTGGACCCTATCTAGACTCTGGTCTGGACCCTGGTCTGGACTCATCTATGGGCCCTGTCTGGACTCTGGTCTGGACTCTGGTCTGGACCCTGGTCTGGACTCTGGTCTGCACTCTGGTCTGGACTCATGTATGGGCCCTGTCTGGACTCTGGTCTGTATCCTGGTCTGGACCCTGTTTGGACCCTGTCCAGAGTCTGGACCGGACCCTGGTTTGGATTCTGGTCTGGACCCTGGCGTGACTCTGGTCTGGACTCTGGTCTGGACCCTGGTCTGGACTCTGGTCTGCACTCTGGTCTGTACCCTGTCTGGACCCTGTCCGGACTCTGGTCTGGACCCTGATCTGGACATTGGTCTGCACCCTGGTCTGGACCCTGTTTGGACCCTGTCCAGCCTCTGGTCCGGATTCTGGTCTGCACCCTGGTCTGGACCCTGTCTGGACCCTGGTCTGAGTTTTGGACTGCAATCTGGTCTGGACCCTTTCCAGACTCTGGTCTGGACTCTGGTCTGGACTCTGGTCTGGACCCTGGTCTGACGCTGGTCTGGACTCTCGTCTGCACTTTGGTCTGTACCCTGTCTGGACTCTGGTCTGGACCCTGGTCTGGACTCTGGTCTGCACTTTGGTCTGGACTCATGTATGGGCCCTGTCAGGACTCTGGTCTGTATCCTGGTCTGGACCCTGTTTGGACCCTGTCCAGAGTCTGGACCGGACCCTGGTTTGGATTCTGGTCTGGACCCTGGCCTGACTCTGGTCTGGACTCTGGTCTGGACCCTGGTCTGGACTCTGGTCTGCACTCTGGTCTGTACCCTGTCTGGACACTGTCCGGACTCTGGTCTGGACCCTGATCTGGACATTGGTCTGCACCCTGGTCTGGACCCTGTTTGGACCCTGTCCAGCCTCTGGTCCGGATTCTGGTCTGCACCCTGGTCTGGACCCTGTCTGGACCCTGGTCTGAGTTTTGGACTGCAATCTGGTCTGGACCCTTTCCAGACTCTGGTCTGGACTCTGGTCTGGACTCTGGTCTGGACCCTGGTCTGACGCTGGTCTGGACTCTCGTCTGCACTTTGGTCTGTACCCTGTCTGGACTCTGGTCTGGACCCTGGTCTGGACGTTGGTCTGCACCCTGGTCTGGACCCTGTTTGGACCCTGTCCAGACTCTGGCCCGGACCCTGGTTTGAGTTTTGGACTGCATTCTGGTCTGGACCCTGTCCAGACTCTGGTCTGGACTCTGGTCTGACTCTGGTCTGGACCCTGGTCTGACTCTGGTCTGGACTCTGGTCTGCACTTTGGTCTGTACCCTGTCTGCACTCTGGTCTGGATCCTGGTCTGACTCTGGTCTGGACTCTGGTCTGCACTCTGGTCTGGACCCTGTCTGGACCCTGGTCTGGATTTTGGTCTGCATTCTGGTCTGGACCCTTTCCAGACTCTGGTCTGGACTCTGGTCTGACTCTGGTCTGGACCCTGGTCTGCACTCTGGTCTGCACTCTGGTCTGGACCCTGTCTGGACCCTGTCGGGACTCTGGTCCAGACCCTGGTTTAGACTCTGGTCTGGACCCTATCTAGACTCTGGTCTTGAGTCTTGGTCTATTTGGAGGCACACGAGCGCTCTCAAAAAAAAAAAAAAGAAAAAGAATATCACCACTTTTCTACACTAAAACCCTCGTTTCCACGTCAAGTTAATGAGCGCTGGACTCTGGTCTGGACCCTGTCTGGACCCGGTCCGGACTCTGGTCTGGACCGTGGTCTGGACTCATGTATGGGCCCTGTCGGGACTCTGGTCTGGGCTCTGGTCTGCACTCTGGTCTGGACCCTGTCTGGACCCTGGTCTGGACTCATGTATGGACCCTGGTCTGGACTTTGGTCTGCACCCTGGTCTGGACCCTGTTTGGACCCTGTCCAGACTCTGGTCTGGACCCTGTCTGGACCCTGGTCTGGATTTTGGTCTGCATTCTGGTCTGGACCCTTTCCAGACTCTGGTCTGGACTCTGGTCTGGACTCTGGTCTGGACTCATGTATGGGCCGTGTCCGGACTCTGGTCTGGATCCTGGTCTGGACTTTGGTCTGCACCCTGGTCTGGATCCTGTTTGGACCCTGTCCAGACTCTGGTCCGGACCCTGGTCTGCACTCTGGTCTGGACCCTGTCTGGACCCTGTCCGGACCCTGGTCTGGACTTTGGTCTGCACCCTGGTCTGGACCCTGTTTGGACCCTGTCCAGACTCTGGTCTGGACCCTGTCTGGACCCTGGTCTGAGATTTGGACTGCATTCTGGTCTGGACCCTTTCCAGACTCTGGTCTGAACTCTGGTCTGACTCTGGTCTGGACCCTGGTCTGACTCTGGTCTGGACTGGGGTCTGCACTTTGGTCTGTACCCTGTCTGGACTCTGGTCTGTTCCCTGGTCTGGACTCTGGTCTGCACCCTGGTCTGGACCCTGTTTGGACCCTGTCCAGATTCTGGTCCGGACCCTGGTTTGGACTCTGGTCTGGACCCTATCTAGACTCTGGTCTGGACCCTGGTCTGGACTCATCTATGGGCCCTGTTTGGACTCTGGTCTGGACTCTAGTCTGCACTCTGGTCTGTACCCTGTCTGGACCCTGTCGGGACTCTGGTCCAAACCCTGGTTTGGACTCTGGTCTGGACCCTATCTAGACTCTGGTATTGACCCTGTCCAAACTCTGGTCCGGATTTTGGTCTGGACTCTGGTCTGGACCCTGGTCAGCACTCTGGTCTGACTCTGGACTGGACCCTGGTCTGTACTCTGGTCTGGACTCATGTATGGGCCCTGTCTGGACTCTGGTCTGGACTCTGGTCTGGACCCTGGTCTGGACCCTGGTCTGGATTCATGTATGAGCCCTGTCTGGACTGTGGTCTGCACTCTGGTCTTGACCCTGTCTGGACCCTGTCCAGCCTCTGGTCCGGATTCTGGTCTGGACTCTGATCTGGACCTTGTCTGGACCCTGGTCGGACTCTGGTCTGGACTCTGGTCTGGACCCTGGTCAGGACTCTGGTCTGGACTCTGGTTTGGACCCTGGTCAGGACTCAGGTCTGGTCTCTGGCCTGGACCCTGTCTGCACCCTGGTCTGGACTCATGTATGGGCCCTGTCCGACTCTGGTCTGGACTCTGGTCTGCACTCTGGCCTTGACCCTGTCTGGACCCTGTTCGGACTCTGGTCTGGACACTGGTCTGGACTCTGGTCTGGACCCTATCTAGACTCTGGTCTGGACCCTGGTCTGGACTCATCTATGGGCCCTGTCTGGACTCTGGTCTGGACCCTGGCTTGACTCTGGTCTGGACTCTGGTCTGGACTCTGGTCTGCATTCTGGTCTGGCCTCATGTATGTGCCCTGTCTGGACCCTGGTCTGGATCCTGGTCTGGACCCTGTTTGGACCCTGTCCAGACTCTGGACGGGACCCTGGTTTGTACTCTGGTCTGGACCCTGGCCTGACTCTGGTCTGGACTCTGGTCTGGACCCTGGTCTGGATCCTGGTCTGCACTCTGGTCTGTACCCTGTCTGGACCCTGTCCGGACTCTGGTCTGGACCCTGGTCTGGATTTTGGTCTGGACCCTTGTCTGACTCTGGTCTGGACTCTGGTCTGGACTCCTGATTGGACTCTGGTCTGCACTCTGGTCTGGACCCTGTCTAGACCCTGTCCGGACTCTGGTCTGGACTCATGTATGGGCCCTGTCTGGATTCTGGTATGGACTCTGGTCTACACTCTGATCTGGACCCTGTCTGGACTCTGGTCTGGACCCTGATCTGGACTTTGGTCTGCACCCTGGTCTGGACGCTGTTTGGACCCTGTCCAGACTCTGGTCTGGACCCTGTCTGGACCCTGGTCTGGATTTTGGTCTGCATTCTGGTCTGGACCCGTTCCAGACCCTGGTCTGGACCCATGTCTGACTCTGGTCTGGACCCTGGTCTGACGCTGGTCTGGACTCTGGTCTGGACTCTGGACTGGACTCTGGTCTATACCCTGTCTGGACCCTGTCGGGACTCTGGTCTGGACCCTGGTCTGGACTCATGTATGGGCCCTGTCTGGACTCTGGTCTGGACTCTGGTCTGGACCCTGTCCGGACTCTGGTCTGCACCCTGGTCTGGACCCTGTTTGGACCCTGTCCAGACTCTGGTCCGGACCCTGGTTTGGACTCTGGTCTGGACCCTATCTAGACTCTGGTCTGGACCCTGGTCTGGACTAATCTATGGGCCCTGTCCGGATTCTGGTCTGGACTCTGGTCTGCACTCTGGTCTGGACCCTGGTCTGGACTCATCTATGGGCCCTGTCTGGACCCTGGTCTGGACCCTGGTCTGGTCTCTGGTCTGGACTCTGGTCTGGACGCTGTGTGGACCCTGTCCGGACTCTGGTCTGGACTCATGTATGGGCCCTGTCTGGACTCTGGTCTGGACTCTGGTCTGCACTCTGGTCTGGACCCTGTCTGGACCCTGTCAGGACTCTGGTCTGGACCCTGGTCTGGACTCATGTTTGGGCCCTATCTAGACTCTGGTCTGGACCCTGGTCTGGACTCATCTATGGGCCCTGTCTGGATTCTGGTCTGGACTCTGGTCTGCACTCTGGTCTGGACCCTGTCTGGACCCTGGTCTGGATTTTGGTCTGCACTCTAGTCTGGACCCTTTCCAGACTCTGGTCTGGACCCATGTCTGACTCTGGTCTGGACCCTGGTCTGACTCTGGTCTGGACTCTGGTCTGCACTTTGGTCTGGACCCTGGTCTGGACTCTGGTCTGCACTCTGGTCTTGACCCTGTCTGGACCCTGTCCAGCCTCTGGTCCGGATTCTGGTCTGGACTCTGATCTGGACCTTGTCTGGACCCTGGTCTGACTCTGGTCTGGACTCTGGTCTGGACCCTGGTCTGACTCTGGTCTGGACTCTGGTTTGGATCCTGGTCAGGACTCAGGTCTGGACTCTGGTCTGGACTCTTGTATGGACTCTGGTCTGCACTCTGGTCTGGACCCTGTCTGGACCCTGTCCGGACTCTGGTCTGGACCCTGGTCTGGACTCATGTATGGGCCCTGTCTGGACTCTGGTCTGCACTCTGGTCTGACTCTGGTCTGGACTCTGGTCTGCACTCTGGTCTGGACCCTGGTCTGGACTCTGGTCAGGACTCATGTATGGGCCCTGTCTGGATTTTGGTCTGCATTCTGGTCTGGACCCTGGTCAGGACTCAGGTCTGGACTCTGGTTTGGACCCTGGTCAGGACTCAGGTCTGGTCTCTGGCCTGGACCCTGTCTGCACCCTGGTCTGAACTCATGTATGGGCCCTGTCCGACTCTGGTCTGGACACTGGTCTGGACTCTGGTCTGGACCCTATCTAGACTCTGGTCTGGACCCTGGTCTGGACTCATCTATGGGCCCTGTCTGGACTCTGGTCTGGACCCTGGCCTGACTCTGGTCTGGACTCTGGTCTGGACTCTTATCGGCACTCTGGTCTGGACTCATGTATGGGCCCTGTCTGGACTCTGGGCTGGATCCTGGTCTGGACCCTGTTTGGACCCTGTCCAGACTTGGACGGGACCCTGGTTTGTACTCTGGTCTGGACCCTGGCCTGACTCTGGTCTGGACTCTGGTCTGGACCCTGGTCTGGATCCTGGTCTGCACTCTGGTCTGTACCCTGTCTGGACCCTGTCCGGACTCTGGTCTGGACTCTGGTCTGGACTTTGGTCTGGACCCTTGTCTGACTCTAGTCTGGACTCTGGTCTCGACTCTTGTATGGACTCTGGTCTGCACTCTGGTCTGGACCCTGTCTAGATCCTGTCCGGACTCTGGTCTGGACTCATGTATGCTCCCTGTCTGGACTCTGGTATGGACTCTGGTCTGCACTCTGGTCTGGACCCTGTCTGGACTCTGGTCTGGACCCTGATCTGGACGTTGGTCGGCACCCTGGTCTGGACCCTGGTCTGACTCTGGTCTGGACTCTGGTCTGCACTTTGGTCTGTACCCTGTCTGGACTCTGGTCTGGACCCTGGTCTGGCCTTTGGTCTGCACCCTGGTCTGGACCCTGTTGGGACCCTGTCCAAACTCTGGTCCGGATTCTGGTCTGGACTCTGGTATGGACTCTGGTCAGTACCGTGGTCTGGACACATGTATAGGCCCTGTCTGGATTCTGGTCTGGACTCTGGTCTGCACTCTGATTCTGGATCCTGTCTTGACCCTGGTCTGGATTTCGATCTGCATTCTGGTATGTACCCTGTCCAGACTCTGGTCTGGACCCTGTCTGGACCCTGTTATGGACTCTGGTCTGGACTCTGGTCTGGACTCTTGTCTGACTCTGGTCTGGACTCTGGTCTGGACTCTTGTATGGACTCTGGTCTGCACTCTGGTCTGGACCCTGTCTGGACCCTGTCCGGACTCTGGTCTGGACCCTGGTCTGGACTCTTGTATGGACTCTGGTCTGCACTCTGGTCTGGACCCTGTCTGGACCCTGTCCGGACTCTGGTCTGGACCCTGTCTGGACCCTGTTATGGACTCTGGTCTGGACTCTGGTCTGGACTCTTGTCTGACTCTGGTCTGGACTCTGGTCTGGACTCTTGTATGGACTCTGGTCTGCACTCTGGTCTGGACCCTGTCTGGACCCTGACCAGCCTCTGGTCCGGATTCTGGTCTGGACTCTGATCTGGACCTTGTCTGGACCCTGGTCTGACTCTGATCTGGACCTTGTCTGGACCCTGGTCTGACTCTGGTCTGGACTCTGGTTTGGAACCTGGTCAGGACTCAGGTCTGGTCTCTGGCCTGGACCCTGTCTGCACCCTGGTCTGAACTCATGTATGAGCACTGTCCGACTCTGGTCTGGACTCTAGTCTGCACTCTGGCCTGGACCCTGTCTGGACCCTGTTCGGACTCTGGTCTCGACACTGGTCTGGATTTTGGTCTGCACTCTGGTCTGGACTCTGGTCTGGACCCTATCTAGACTCTGGTCTGTACCCTGGTCTGGACTCATCTATGGGCCCTGTCTGGACTCTGGTCTGGACCCTGGTCTGGACCCTGGCCTGACTCTGGTCTGGACCCTGGTCTGGACTCTGGTCTGCACTCTGGTCTGGACTCATGTATGGGCCCTGTCAGGACTCTGGTCTGTATCCTGGTCTGGACCCTGTTTGGACCCTGTCCAGAGTCTGGTCTGCACTCTGGTCTGTACCCTGTCTGGACCCTGTCTGGACTCTGGTCTGGACCCTGTCCGGACTCTGGTCTGCACCCTGGTCTGGACCCTGTTTGGACCCTGTCCAGCCTCTGGTCCGGATTCTGGTCTGCACCCTGGTCTGGACCCTGTTTGGACCCTGTCCAGACTCTGGTCTGGACCCTGGTCTAAGTTTTGGACTGCATTCTGGTCTGGACCCTTTCCAGACTCTGGTCTGGACTCTGGTCTGACTCTGGTCTGGACTCTGGTCTGACTCTGGTCTGGACTCTGGTCTGCACTCTGGTCTGGACCCTGTCTAGATCCTGTCCGGACTCTGGTCTGGACTCATGTATGCTCCCTGTCTGGACTCTGGTATGGACTCTGGTCTGCACTCTGGTCTGGACCCTGTCTGGACTCTGGTCTGGACCCTGATCTGGACGTTGGTCGGCACCCTGGTCTGGACCCTGTTTGGACTCTGGTCTGACTCTGGTCTGGACCCTGGTCTGACTCTGGTCTGGACTCTGGTCTGCACTTTGGTCTGTACCCTGT